>NW_010120950.1:98820-101387 GCF_000699245.1 Pterocles gutturalis
GAGCTGGAAAGTAACAGAGTATTACTTATGAATATAAAACAGTGCATAAATTCAGTGATCTCTTTATTAAGAACAATGAAGAAAAAAAAACACAAAACATGCAGATATGTGCATGTTCTTCCAATACATCAAATATTTATTAATAATTTAATCTGACAATATACTCCTACCAGGTCCTCTTACTATTATTAGTTCACATGCACAGCAAACTGAGACTAGATTTTTATATTAGGACTACTTCTTGAATACAGGAAGCTGTGGGTTGGACTATATAGACACCACGGGACTACCGTACAGAAAGTCTGCGAACTGGAACATGCAATGAGAGATTAAAATGGCTGCCAGAGGTTTTAATTTCCAAAAAGTCACTTTAAATTGCCTTCTGCTATGGATATAAAACAATTTAAGGAGGTACAAAATTAATTTGGACCAACTTGCAGATCCTGACACTGCCAAAAAGGGGATGTTACTGCTGCAAGAACTGGATTCTCATGTTTCATTATCATCTATTTCCGCATGTGTATTATTACTTGTTGTGTGTAGTAATGACTACAATGAAAGCAAGACCAAGACACCAATACACTGAAAAAACTGTTTCAGGTTATTCTGCATTTAAGAATTCTTTACAGAGACCACTTGAAACTAGTTACCTTTGGGCATCCAAAAATCATTTTTTGAGGAAAAAATAGGACTTGTTCTGCCAGACAACATGTCCTAACTTCTGATCTAAATTTAATGTAGAAAAATCTCATTAAAAAATTCAGGTACAAGTAAAAAATAACATAATCATATAGCTAGTCATAACCATATGCTATTCACATTAATTATTTCTAAAAGTTTTTTTTAACTTTTGGCTCTATCTTAACTATTTTAAATGAGAAGGCCAGCCACCATTTTGGTGTATGACAGAACCCACAATAAAAATATCATTGACTGATACAACTTATGTTATTCCAATACAATTTGACTATAGTGATATAAAAACACCACCGCGCCCGCCACGAAAGGCAGAATCCTATATATTCAGAGCTCCCACACTGTTTCTGTTTAACCTGAGTATATCATGATCAACAACTGTGATGCCTTATGATTCACTATATATTTTATATGATGATCCACACCAATATTAATTATGATGAGTAATAATCAAAGCCCACGTACATCTCCCTTCACTTTAAACCGCACTGACAATCCCCCTCCAGTGCTCACATCCGTAAGCCTTTGTTCCCCTGCATATCTCCCTTAACAGCCCAATAATCTTTCCCCATACTCTATAGAGTTCCAAAACTCCAGACACCATCTGGCCACACTGAGTTGTATTTCTACTTAAAGTCCAATTGACATGCAAACTAAATGCAAACTACAAACAGAATTTAACAGCACATCACCAGTTTTAAGACACAACCCGTCAAACATTTCAGAGGACTATGAAGAAAATATATCCTGCACTTGCAAATCATTGGACATAATGTCTGACATTCAATAAACCCTTTAATAGCCTATAGACATTTGCCTACTGCAAAATCTACTGGAAAATATCTTTAAAGTTTTCTTTAACAGCAAAGAACACAATATCTCTGTATGTAATACATCTACAGGTATGAATTATGAAAGAACATGAAATGAAAGAATAAACTACAGTGAATCTGAGTCCTGTTATCTGGTGATTCTTAACTACCAACACTTAACCCAAAATGCTCAAGCCCAGACCTTCCCACGAACAAAGCAGACCCATACTGTAGGAGTCACTCCAATAGCTGTGATATGTTCAAGTCTGGGGCCCTACATAGGTAGCAAGGATCTATCTGCTCCTAAAATTGTGCAAGGAGCCAGAAATGTCACTCATCCGTTAAAACTAACACCAAAAATCAACTTTCAAAACTTTGACGATGAAGAGCTTAAAAAAATAACAAGAACTCAGAAATAGTGAGATTTTCATTCTTCATCCATTACCATCTGTTAGAATTAACCTTACTCCTCACTGATTTTTAAAATATTAATCCTGAACATCCTTCTTGGAATAACTTTCCTTTCCTAATCTGAGTGCAAAGGAGAAGGGGAACTGCTGGATTCCCACCTGCCCCCTCCTAAGGGAAGGAAAAGAGATTGGTTTGAAGGGAGCTTTAAGTTCCAAACCCAAACGGTCTCTGTGTCACTTTATTCCAGTTGCTTTGGATAGATGGGTTCAATGGATGACCTTGCCCACCCCTGGCGGGTACAAGGCAAAACAAGGTAGAGGGATTGCTCCTGCTCACGTTTAACCAGACATCTTGCATTTATTCCTGGTTCTCATATTTTTATTTGGCGGTTAGCACTTTCACCTGGAAGATAATTTTCTCACAGTTAAAATTTTAAGCCACTTTATGGTTATTTTTCCCTTCAGTCCAGGTCATGGCAATGTCCATTAAGGACTGACAGTCCCTAACCCAGCAGTGCGTGACTATTCAAAGAGGGCGGCTGTATCCCAGCGGGTGGGTTAGACATGATGCACAAGTGCCACAGACAGTGGGAGGACTGACTCCCCAGTGTCTCCCATTCATTCCTCCCACCTCCAGGTGGTTGGGCAG
>NW_010120950.1:101418-131177 GCF_000699245.1 Pterocles gutturalis
CCATGTACTTTTCAATTTTTTCCCTAAGAGCATAGTACGTACTGTTGGTGAGCAGGTGATTCTGCTGGAGAGGACTGAGGGGGTGCGCGCTTCCAAGGCTCGACTGCCCTGACAGTGTGGGATGGCCAATGCTGTGCTGTGATCCTGTTGTAATGGGAGACTGGAGCTTGTCTTTATCCCAGGAGGATTCACTCCCACCTGCAAAACAGTGCACACAGAAACTATAAATGGCGCATGCTTTTCTTTAAATGACATTTTGCTTGGCTAGCAACAAGGTAATACTATTTACCATAGCTAAGCACCTAGCACAAACACAGCACCTCAAACACACAACTGAATTTTGCTTTTAACAAATCAATAAACATGCACTGGGCAAAAACCAGGAGTAGAACCTTTCACCATCGCCTGCCTTTGTGGCACCAGTTTCTGGAAACAGGAAAAGCTAAATGTTTAAGGATAAAATCACCCAATTAAACATCAGTCACAACTAAGTAAATAAGGCAGAAAGAGAACATCTGAGACATTGAACCACAATCTCCCGCTATCCCAGGGAATCAGGCCACCCAGTCCCTGCCAGAGGCTAATCCGTGTCCGTCCTTGAGCTCGCCAAGTCCCTCACCGCTCCTGCTTCTCTTACTGGAGAGTCGTTCAGCTGTCCAGTCCCCCCAGTGCTCATTCTAGCTTAAATCCATCTCTGAGCGGGCTACCACAATTCATCCTGCTGCTATGTTACCTTTGAGCTTAAATAGCTTTTCCCCCACTGCTGGGCTGGATCCTGGCAATGTTCTAGGTGAAACGCTTCACTTTGCCAGGTTAAACCACCCAGGATTAGGTCGGGCTTGGAAACCACCAGTATTCAGGAATTTAAAGAGTCCAGGTTATTTGTTAGGCACATTAATTACTGCCTACAACAAAAACACGGTACAGCAAACTAAGCACTTGTATTTGGCCCAGAATATCTGGTCTTCTGAAGAGAGGCTGTTCTGCACCCATTTTATAGGCTGTAGTGTTCTTCACTATTACACTTACAGACTTGAACGACAAGTTCCTTTTAAACAGCAGTTTAAGCACTTGTGTTTGGCCCAGAATATCTGGTCTTCTGGTTGTTCTGCACCCATTTTATAGGCTGTAGTGTTCTTCACTATTACACTTACAGACTTGAACGACAAGTTCCTTTTAAACAGCAGTTTAGACCATGTTAGTGAAATCTGAAATACATCTGGGCCACAAAACAAAACACCTTAAAAAAGTTACATTGAGCATCTCTAGAGTAAAAGGTACTGTAAGTACCCTCCTTTCTCAGCGACACCTTGCATTTTCAATTAGATGATAGATTGTTATGAAAATGTGTAACTGCAGTATTGACTTTGTTTTGAATTTATGAACGAGAATTTCAATTAGAATAAGTAAATAGATTACTGGGATGTAGCAGCTAGAGGCAGCAAGCAAAACACAATTGAATATGAAAGTAACAGAAAAATTCCATTCTTTATGACAACACTTAGCTAATAAACGTGATTAATACAGCTCAATGAAAAAGTTTGAAAGATCAATGATTGAGAAAAAAGGAAATCACTCAATCATTTTAGCACTATGTCCAAGTATGAATTACCTTCCTATAAAAGATTTGTAATTTGTAAAATGATGAGTAATACATCGAGAAAGGAAGATACACTAAATTATGCCACATGATATAATAGAACATGGCACAGTGCAGTAATTAGAAGAGCTACTACAGTTAAGGCTGTGTCAGCAGCTTTGTTATCTAATATACTGTATATCTGCTCTTCCAAATAACATTTGACTGATACTTAGTATACGAGTTGTTCATTTGGACTCGCGAAACTTTTATTCCTGCAAATTCCACTTGTAAATCTGCTCCAGCATTCAGTGCCAGCAACACAAGAATAAATTGCAATACACTTATCTCTGTAGACCATTCCTGTATTCTTATGTTCCCTATCACTTCTCCTTAGAGGAAGAAAAAAGAAAAAATACTGCCGAGCTTATGGTGTATAATAAAAGGGCATGTGAAGTGAAAACGTATCCTGCAGTGTGCAGTACACCACCCAGATAACAGCTCCATCCCTTCATCTGGACTGCGGATCCTGTGTAGGAGCAAGTCTCTCAAAAATAAAATAGTAATTAGAACTTCTTACCTACAACGGGTCAATTGTGAAGTGTTTTATAAGGGCAGTATGATTATCTCCAACTTACAAGTGGGAAAGTTGAGGTGCAGAATTATGAAAGAACTTCCTCCATGTTACCTGGTAGACTAACGATGAAAGTGGAAGAGAAGTCAGGCCTCACCAGTCCCACTGCTGTGCTCCACACCACTGTCAGTTCATCCTACCCACAGTCCCTTTGCACAGATAAAATATTTTAAAAGACATCTCACATCCTTCCCCACAGTATCTATTCCCATAAGGTTAGAAAAAATTACATATCAATTAATAGCAAGTCAGAACTAGATTCACATTATAAACCAAATTTGTAAAATGGAAACCTGTGGTAATACACTGAGTCCTTTTACTGTCATGCAACTTTAAAAAAAAAAAAGTATTCTTTTGAGCATACCCATTTTCTTATGTAGTAACACAGTTGTCAGCATGCTATATCCACAAAAATGTATTTGACATACATACATATCAATGCATATTTTCAAATTCTTTGTTACTCTAACAATTAGAAATCAATACATCTATAAAAAGTTAATCCTTCTTAATATTTCAAATTTAGATCTAGACACAATTTCTCTGAGAATTTCTGTTGATTGTCGTTTTTTGTCCAAATAGGTGCCATCAATACGGCAAAGATGTCATGGTTTGATTCTAAATCCTGTCTTTGGTATGATGAGCTCACAGGTGAAACTAAAACGGAAACTTTATGATATGAACCACACAATACCCCACATAAATAAATACATTTATGAGTAGAAATTTTTTTCTCTCATTATATTCAAGAGGTTTGGTCTTTGAAGAAATACATATTGGGAAAAAACAATTTCTTTGTCCACACTAATCTACTGAAGGCTCCCATTCCCCTTAATATAGCAGATAAGGAGTCTAAAATTAAACAATGATCCATGCTACTGTGTATAGAGAGATAGACTTGAGGTAATTTCTTTTAGGTACATATGAAATAAAAATAGATGAAAGAAGAAAGAAAACAAAGAAACAACCCTGTAAGGAAAATGAGACAAGAAAAAACAGCAATGGAACTCACACTGGCTCTTGTATATGAAGGGCAATACAGGTTTGTATTTATTTTAAATGAGAAATATTATTTCATTTTAAAATATTAGTAACTTGATAAGTGCCATAGGAATGTTATTAGAGCACTCAGAAGTCTGCTGATTTGTCAAAATGCCAATACACCATTTATACACTTTACCTAAAGCTTTATGTTTAACACTATTACCCACTGCCCACATGACCTTCTCTCCAACAGATAAAACTAAAGGACAAAAAGGTAACTTTTCCTTATCTTGTTTGCATTCTAGTCGATCTTGTCCCACAACAGATTGTGCTCAGCGTTAAAAAAGGGCAAGAGAGACAAGAGCCTCCATCTTCCAGAGCTCCTGACACCTGGCAGAAGCAAGCACAGAGGCTGTGGTTTCCTCACCATAGCCACACCAAAGAAAAAGGCAAAGAGATTCCCTGGTCAGCCATCCTAAAAGATGGCAGAATGCACCGGCTGCCCAGCAGAAGCAGCTAAAAAAAGGTCTGACCTGCTTCAACCATGCAGCTCAGGCCACGCAGAAAGCGTGGTGTACAGTTCTGCTGTCAGCTTTGCAGCTGAACACACAATGTGGATGGAAAAAAGGCAATTGTCTGCGTTGTACCCAGCCGCCTACACCGAACATAGGGTGTGCTTCAAAGGGCAGAGATAAAACACGGACACGACATGGATTTGGTAAGAGAAAGAGTTATTTACAATATACTTAATAATTAAAGTCTGGTATTTACCAGTCTTAACAGGTTATTGGAGAGAACTTTTTTATCAGTGCACGAAGTACACCTACATTAGCAAAGCTAATGAAACAAACTCCCGTCCATTGACTTCTCCATTAAAAAAAATGCGGTGAGAGGTAAGCATTCCCGTAATGCCCAAATTCCATACATCTCTGTGCCCAAGTCCCTGTGAACAGTGAATTCAGATGCACAGGGAGTTAAATCACAGGTAACACACACAAACAGGGGAAATCAGGCTCAGCAAGACACACATGTGCTGCTCATGATATACACCACACTTGCAGATCCACTGCAAGGTTATTCACCATCACGTACATGGCTGTAAGCAACGTGCTTCTGTTTAAGTTTCATTTTGTTTAGATGAAAGAAGTGCAAGTGTTAAGCTCAGCTTTGTTTTTCAGAAAATGCTGCTTCTCACCCATCTTTGATTTAGCAATTTTGCTACATGCTTTCGAGTAACAAAGTGCATAATAAACAGTGCATTTGTGTTCTTCAAAACAAAATCCAAAAAACTTCTTTTGGTGAAGATACATTTGTGAAGATTAAATTAATGTCTTGGTTTTAGGTACTGAAAGATCTCCGGAAAGTAATCAAAGTTCAATTTGGTGACAGTTTCTTTTCATTTGGTTTCAAATTCATTTTAGCAGCCTTAAAACTGTCTGGTCCAGCTAAATGAAACCCACTCTGTCAGCGGTACCTTTGAACTGAACAACCACACTGTTTCAATCTATGTCTGTCATTTTATTTCTGGTTGGGATATATATCTGAAAAATTGAACTCAAATTGGTAAAAGTAATCTCAAATTCTTAAAAGCAATACCATCCTCACTGTCCAATTTGATTCTAAAATTATTCTGAAACACATTTTTCATGCTGTTGGGCATATTAAACATAACACCCGCTGCAAAGAAAAAAGTATTCAGTGCATTGGTATTTCAGCACTGCTAATTTCTAAGTATTTATCACCTCTAACGTCTTTTTTACGTGTTTGGCACAAATAAGTCCTCTGAATTTTTTGGGTTGGTACACCCAAACCAACACGGGCCTATTGGCCAGCATTCCTCGCTCCAGCGTTTTCAGGTGACCCAGACCATTTGCTTTTCCCAATACCCTAATCTTACCTTGATACTGGGAAAAACAGACACTTTTTTGGCCTACACAGAATATCTTTGCTGAAAACTCTTCAGCCTACAACTTCCTGTCAACTTTGCTCATGGTATCAGCATTCGAATGCCCCAGGAAGAGAAGATACAATAGAAAACATTTTTTGTCATATTTGATAAACTGCGAATCTCACTACAGTATGGCTGGGAAGATCCCATCCAGATTATATTCCTAGTAAACTGTCACCTGCCTGCCAGAAAACATACAGCTCTTCTGGGTGAGGATTACAACCTGTTTAACCCCAAATTCTGTCCCTCATGTTGTCAGTAGATGATGTTATTCATGGAGACCACACAAGCATGGACATCTTCTGTCGTCCCTTATCACCCCCAAATAAACCTTCTTACTTAAGATGGGAATGAGATTTTTTAATCAGCCCCCAAAAGCATGAAACCCATCTGAAAATCTAAATGGAAGATTCACAATGCATTCAAAGCTTTAACGCATTGATTTGTCTAGCTGTATTTGGCTATATCCACTTCTGGACTGTGCCCTACACAAAAGCCATGAAAGTGTGTAGGGTAAGATATTAAAATCCAGTGATGGCTTTACTGGGCTACTTCCAAAAACTTATCAAGTGGTTCAGCAGATGTAATTACTGCTTAGTCCTGCCAAAGCTTTGAAATGTGCCCATTAATTCAGCAATTCCCAATCTGTCCATCAGTCAGTCATACTTAAAAAATATGTCTGTCACAACTTAGGTGAAGTAATCTGTTGATAATTATACAATAAGAAGGCATCTGAAATCTGAATGTGATTTCTAAACTTTTTAAAAAGTCTTAATGACAGCAAAATCAAAGTTTATTTCACAGCAAACAGAATACCGAAGATAACTGGGAATGTGTCAGAATATTTGATGCCAATTTAAATAAGAACAATCAATTCCAGGAAGATACTTTGGTTAGAAGATAAAAGCAGAGATGCAATATTTATTTAGGAACCTAACCATGCCTCCCAAACTGTCAACTGCTTCCTTTAAAATGACCAGAGAAAAAGAAATAAGGAGGTGGTAAATACAATGTGTTCCCGAGTTCCCAAGGCATGATCGATGATTACAGAGTAAAGCACAACACCAGAAAAGTCTCCGTATTGCCAGGTACCTTGGAAAGTGAGACTGTCCTGCAATGGGCCTTTCCAAGCAAACCCAAATCTCCCAATTACAGCCAGGTGCTCAAACACTCCTAACAATATAAAACCTCATGTCATTTGCAGGTGTCGTTCAGGGGTTAACTTGGCATTTGCTGCCTTCCTCTGATGTCTTCTGGTTCTTGTAGTGGAAGAAATAATAACCAATAAATCCCTATTCAGTTTCTTCTATACAATGTGTAGTATTATTCTTGGAATTAGAGAATTTAGAGTTAAAACATGAACTTTCTTTTGGATCTACATCAATGTCAAAAGCCTGTACCTTCTGCACTCTGAATGGTTACTGCTAACATTCTTGGGAATATGTGTGTGACCGTATCACTATTTATTTTTCTACACAAAGATAAGAATACTGTCCTGGAACATGGTATCTGTATCTCTTCTGGTTTAGGACTACCAACAAATAAATTAACTATCTTCTACTGCAGGACCAAAGTCTGTCTTCAGAAACGTGCATTTCATGGATAGAATTAAGGTCAAAATTTTGGTCGGTCATATGTTTATTACTGTTGATGATGCACAAGCCAGAAATAAAACAGCTTAACTTTCACATCTTGCACACTGTTTGTAGGAGTGCCTGCCAGAAAGGATAAAACATCCACCCTTCTACCCTCAACAACCACAGCCAGCAAGCAAGGAATAGTACCCAAGCCATTCCATGATTCTCTGATATTCCAGTGATGATAACCATTGACACCTTCACTCAACACAAACCAAGCCTTTTTTTTTTTTTAATTACTTAGCATTTTCCCATTTAACAACTTACTGACAACACCACTGAGATACATATACTGTATATTTTTACTGTGACTGTAACTAGCCAGACAGTTTAGTTTTATTTTTAGAGGCTTTGAGAATGTCGTGACATCCACAACAGGTAGGCAATGCTGCGGTACAAAATCACATCATTCAAGTTTCAACAATTTATCATTTACTATTTCTTTAAAATAATTATTATGAACAGTTCAAATTACAGATCATAATCTTCTGAGTTAATCTGTAGTGACATAAATGAATTATGTGTTTGTAATAATTTCAAAAATTCCTAATACTAAAAGAACTCTGTAATACAAAGTATGGGTTCAAAAAATTAAATATAGTGTGTGGCACTTCATGCATACACATTTGGACAATCTTGCCAACTTAAAGCATCTACACAGAACTTACTGACATTGGAGATTTTCCTAGAGAATGAGAGGTTGCAATAGGGACACTTAACATCCTTTCATATTGAAGGTGACTGACTGCAGCAGCTCTCCAACGAGATTTACTGTCACGAGCCGCAGTCTCCATGAAGGACCAGTAAGTGCAGAGACTTGCACAGTTCCAACAAGTTATGTCAGTATGGGGAGCATCGGCAAGGTATATACTATTTCTGAAGATGCACCATTTTTTTGTATCTGGCATTTGATTCCTTGCATTAAGTTATAACTGACTTCCAAAAAATTCAGAATGCTGACAAAATTTGAAGAGCCTGTGAGTAAACCTAATTCACAAAAAAGGTCAGCAGTGAAATCTACCATGTTTCATTTAATGTCTAAAAATAACACACAAAACCCCCTTGAACTATATAAGCAGCCAAATTCATGCTGCCATTAAAAATCACTTTCATTTTTGCTCATAGTAATAGCTGAACATGTACCTACCACAGCACTCGCACATCTTACACATTCAATCAATCTGAATTTCAGAGTATTTTTCTCATTCAGCAAACCTAGCCATTAGGTGGCTCATCTAATCTCTAGTGCAATTCTCAATGAACACCAGTGGGACCACTGCATCAGCTTGTCTAAGGAGCAGGATCAAACCCCTACAAAAGACCAACAGTGCCAAAGAAACTACTCAAGAAAATACATCCTAAATTCGCTACTGTGTAAAGGATAGTCTGCCTCTTTACATTAGTATTTCCTTCTGAGGTATACAAACCCATAAATAACAACCATCATCAGAACAAACATGATTAAAATATTGATATTAATACTGGATAAAGTGAATATATTAAGAAAAACTGAGAGGCTTCAGCAACAAAATGCAACAACACAGTGCCAAGAGGAACTTAACCAAGCTTGAGGTTTTGGACAGGATTCATTTCTGCTTGTGGTATAAGTATGCACCACCTTGATTATCATTTAAAAAAATATTGACAGCTTGCCTTCTCATACCAATGCCTGGTAACAAATTCCAAATGTTTTGTCACATTTCTTGTGAGCAATGCCATCTGCCAGAGGTGGCATTTCATGGCTGTTTACCCTGACTCCCTCCAAGAATTCATCTGCCACTATCTAATGCTGCCTGAATAAAGGGGATTAAGACTCTGATGCAACAGAGACTATTGATAATTTGGTATAATTGGGAAGAAATGAAGATAAATGAGGTTGAGGATGGAGAGGCAATTAGTTGAGCTGCCTGTACAGCTGTGTTCCCGGCCTAGCTCCCCTGGCCTTTTCTTTGGTGAGGTATGTGCAAATTAAACATAATGACAAATACACTCTTCCCAAAGCTCTTTAGTTTGGGAAGCTTGAAGATATGATTTTCACTTCTGAGATTCTAGGCAGTATTTTTTTTTTTTTTTAAGAACCATACTCACTGCTCACAGTTGATATTTTTAAAGCGCAATGCACCTTGTAACAGCACACTCATGGCACATACCTGTTCTTTCCAAACACAGCTCTGCATTTGGCAGCGATACATAGCGCTGGTGCTGGTTTTGGGGTTTGACCAAAAGGATGAAGGCTTCCACCTCCCTCAGCGCCACAGAGAGCCTTGGTCATTCCACAGCTCCGGTCGTCTTTGATACCGATATTCAGTGTCTCATTCTGTAAATATCCTCTATCCATGTAATTGCTCAAACAACAACCCCAGAGCATGATCCCCCTGAAATACGGATTCTTTACAGTCTAGCCTGCATTTTGCAGCTGGATCTCCATTTTTTAAATTGTGCTAGCTTTTAAAAATACCAGTCAAAAAAATGAAATGTCTACAGTACACACTTTACTCTACAAAATATCTTAGAAGTGACAGATTTTTAGTTATAAGCACAATAAGACAGCTATGCAGATACGAGCCTTATTAAAGTCTTAAAAGAACAACAATTTAATAGATTTATTTTGTAACGTGACTTTTCAACCTAGTTGCTGTGTATGGCAGAGTCAGTTCTTTGGTATATTTTCAAAGCCAAAACCACTTGAAATGATCCCTTTTCAACCTCACAGAACTTCTGCAAAGTACGAGGTCTCTTCCTGACTATATATGCAAAACCTTTCCCAATCCCAACACTGCGCTCTTCCCTGCTACCTAGACGTCAACTAAAATTTCACTTTAGCTTTACCTAATGTACTTTTTCATTTTGGATTAGACTTCCACAAAAAACAGTTCACTTTTTATGAGGCAACTACGCCAGGAGAAAGGAAAACTTCACACAGTTTATGCTTAAGTTCAAACCTACCTTGTTTTGTCTTACTGAACCTGAAAATTTGGCTGAGGAAACTGTTCCTTTACATAACTAAAGCTTTTAACACACAGTTCAGAATAGTGAATTTTGTAATTAGTCTGCAATATTCAAATAGCATATGTTACACCTCTGGTCTTTTACTGACGGCCTCTTCTCATTAACATTGTAAATGTGGAAAATCATTTGCTGCTCATCACCTGGCTTGACACTTTACCAAAGTACTCCAAGTTAATCTTTAATCTCGTGATTCGACTGTGTACAGCGCACACACTAATAAGTCACATTGAGCGGAGCTTTGGCTTTCCACGGGGAACAACCACCCGTGTCCTGGCTGGAGAGACGGTGGCAGCTCCCTCCAGCTCTGCCCTGCTTCCTCACACCTGCGCCGCAGCTGTACACACTCACTGACTCTGCTGTTGGCAGCCTCCATCTCCGGGGACCGCGCAGGGTGGAGTGCTCCCAAACGAAGCCAAAACACACGTCCCTGGGGGTGCTCCTGACGTGTGGCAGCGTTGCTGCAGTCAACAAGGCCCAATCCAGTGCTTGCCTTTTATTTTGCATTTCAGAAAACAGTTGTGAGACTCACCTGATCCCTTTACACCTCGGCGTGCCCCTCGTCCTTCACGCACGGCGACGGCACTAGCTGCCGTACGAAAAACAACACGGTGAGGGCCACGGGCTGCGGCCAGGCGGGAGGGAAAAGGTTGGGGGATTGTCAGAAAGGGCAGAAACTGCAATGCAAGGGGGAGACCGAAAGCTGGAGAGTGACCCGATTTAGCACAGGCAAAAGGAGAAAAAGGATCAAAACTGTTCCTTAACTTCAATAAGTTACCAGACACGGAAAGGGTGGCCATTTCGAGAATACTTCCATAACCTACAAGGTAATAAAAGATAGTTTCTGACAGAGCAAGCCAGGAAACAAAGGAAAGGCAAGTGACAAAATAGAAATGAACACATGAAAAATTTTACACTGGCATGAACAGGACAGAGCTGAAAAGGAAATATTCTGTTTTCCATGTTCATCTTGCTTTGTTTTCCCACCTCCACGTTAAAACATTTGTACATGTCCCTCTTTCTCCATTTCATACAGCCCTTCCGCAGAGGTGCTAATTCTCTTTACATCAAAATCCCATCCCCAAATCATAATACAGCACAGACTCACGATGACCACAACAAGGGATTAAGCGAAGCTGTTCCTGAGAAAATACCCGATGTTTTTACAGAATCCCTTCTCGCTGTTCTTCAAAGACCTCTGTGATCACAGCTGTATTACGAGGCTAAAGATGAGTTCTGCTCCAACTCTTCTCAATCCTAAAACTCAGACACAACCAACTTGAGTATAAAATATTCAATAAACAACAACTTTCTGACTGCTAGAGTGTTTTCTTTATTTCTTTGTAGCCTACTCTTAAATGATTGCTCATTTTCCTATTTTATATTGGTACCTACAGCACTATCATATAAGATTTCTACAGCTAAACCAACATTATTACAAACCTAACTGTAATTTCTCAAAAGTTAACCTGGAAAGCAAAAAGAAGTGACTAAGTATTTCAGCAATTAGTATCTTAGCTAACTAAAATGTTATCGCAAATATTCATCTGCCACAATTCAGGTAAGCTTTTTAAAAAACGGGTGTTGGAATGGTATGTATGTGAAAAATGAAACACAGGACACAGCTGGCAATGCTGTTAAAGGACCATCGAAAAACCATAGAAAGTTCCTAACGGAAAAAAAGTCTTTCTGAATAAATGCTGCCCCAATCTATAAAGTCAGCTTGAAAAGATGCAATTTGTGGCTTACTATGGTATTTGTGTAAAAGAGAGCTCACACACAGCTGTAACTGATGATCGCGGATAACAGCCACGGATTTCAACAGATTTTCAGAGCTCCCTGGTATATGCTGAGAACAATTCCAAACGGATCCTCTCTCCAGCACTGCTGGTGTCAAGGCTAATGAGCTAAAACTTGTTAAATTGATATTACCAAACTAATGACGTTTTTATAGTATCCTGCACAGATTTTAACAGACAGGCTAATGCGGAATATTGCTCGTCTTAATTGAATTAGAAGTTATTGTATGTATACAATTAAGAGAAGTAAAAATGGAGCTGTGAGGCAATTGTCTATCTGGACCATGCTACTGCCACGTACCTCGTCTGCTGTCACACATATACTTCAAATTTCAAATTCCGTCTCTGAATTCAGACCACATTCAGCTGCAAACATACAGAAGAAATACTAGCATCTGCAAGGATAGTGGGTTGGCTATCAGTAACCCTTAAAAAATCATTCATCTCCATCCTCCTAAGCTCCCTCTTTACAGAGTCACCCAGTGAATCAGAAAAAGCCACACAGAACTCCAGAGCCTCAGCTCTTGATGACTGTGCAGAAGATACGCAGGATGAAGGGAAATTGCCTTATTCCCAAACTGCTGGGACTCGGAGTCGCTCAACAGCTACAACCAGCCACGGGAGAGTAAAGCAACACACACCTTCTGCCAAGGTATCTTCTTCCATCAGTATCCCTCCCCTGCTGGAGAGTGGGAACGTACAGCTTCTTACCAGTTGCAAAAACTTCTGCTGCACACTGGAGGAGCTCCTACCTACTGGGGAATTTTCTAAATTACATGTGTTGTAAATGGGAGGATACTGAAAATATGAATTTTCTTGAAAAGTAAAGACATCAGCCTCAATGAAAATTCCAGGACAAATCTGTAAGAAGTAGGTTACATCAGAACAGATCTGCAATTTCAAACTCTTCAATTTGACATGATTTAAGTAATACTAACATAATTTTAATTTTTTTTTTACATCAACCACACCATACATTAAGAAAGAGGGGAAATAAAAGCCTAGAGTCTATATTCAAAACAGATGAACAAACAGCAGAGGAAAAAAAAAGGATATTTAATGAATCATATTAAAAGACAAGGAGCTTCTGAAAAATGAAATGGTATTTGTAGATGATTAAATTTTGAAGGTGAGATGTTGTATAACTGCACCGACCATTTATTTCAGTGCCATAACTGCATCTAATAAATAAGATACTTTTTTTTAATCCAAACTGAAGATTCACTGCTATCTGATGACTTGGATTTTTCATTTATGTAGTACAGGGGCAGGGTTTGGGCTGTAATTATTCAAGGCAGTTTCAAAGAAAGAAGAGCTGTTGGTTAGCTGGATAGAAAATGAGTATCAGTTGCTAGCAATAGGACAATGCAGATATTTCTTCTACAGACAGAATCACTGAGTTTAAATTTAGAAAGGCTCATTAGAGATTATCCTCCTAAATATAAGATACCTACAAGTTTCATGCAAATGCCCTTCTGTTTAGATAATATTTTTCTATTAAAGTTCAATCTCTTGCTAACACAGAAATGTTATTTAACACACAGGTATATACCCAGATATGATTGGCATTTATAAAAAATGAAATGAAAAATCTTACTCATGCTAGGTACTCTAGTGTTTTCTAAGGGACTTTTCTCCCTGCATCTAGGATTTTACAAAGAAAGGGAATAAGTTGGGTTCAACTTCCAAAAAATACCCATTTCGTCAAAATCAAGAAAAATGTAAGAGGTGCTGCAAATGAGGGGGAATATTTCTCAAGGATGAAATACCAAAATTCCCCTTACATCAAATTCTTAGAGACAGACCACCAGAAAACAAAGACTCTTCTTCCTACTACCTTTCCAAATTCCATCTGAAATGTGAGAAAATAAATCACATTTTAACTGATATCACATGCCTTGCAGGAAAATGGGAAAATGCAGCCTCTCATGTCCCCTGACATTAGCAATTGAATATACAGCTCTTATAGAGGTGTGCTGGAAGTTTCACTAGCCCCAAAGTTTCACTTGTCTCCATCCTTACAGTAGCCTAAGCACCTTCTTAAAAACAATCTATTCTAATTTTTATATTGTGCAAATATAGAACAGACACAAACCCCTCCAATTTTCTAGGTTTTAAATATCAATGCATGTCTGATCTTAAAGGCAAGCTCAACATTTATGCCTTGTCTTGGTGATAAACTTCATGAATATATAATGAGAGCAGAACAACTCTGCTACTGATTAAATGTCAAAAAAGGTTTTATTGTAAAATATACTGTAAATACAGAAGATATACAACAAAGAGCATTAATTGCAGGTGGCTCTGTACAGCTTAAAAAATGCACAAGATCTAAACAGGAAATGTTGATTTTCAGTTTCAACTATCGATTTTAATTTCCCTTCAGGATGCACCTCCAGCCAACCTGTAAAGATGGAACTATAAAGTGGCCAAACTCAACTGAAGGAAAAGCTTCACATTCAGGGGCAGATGTTAGCATGTTAGAGGCTATATCATACGCATACATACCAGAATTAACCAATCTATCTAAAACTCTGGATCACTATTAGAATTTATCTAAACCTTTGTGCACATTTAAAAGAGATATAACGTGAAAAATCTGGTTGGGACAGATGAAAGGCTGGAATAGCCATCCTCACAAATTCAGAATGGGGTTTGACTGCATGTGTAATTCTTCTGCAAAAAGACAAAAAAAAGATTTAAAAGAAAAAGATCTAGAGGCTATAGTAGACTGCGGGTCAACGCAGGTCAGCAGTATGCTGCTTCCAGGAAACATCAGGAGAAAACGAGTAGCACACGTTTATTATACAAGATAGCTGCATGTTCGACTGGGAGACACTCTCTCCCCGTCCTGTTCTATATCGCTGCACCGAGCGCTGGCACGGCCTTGACCGAAGCACTGCGTTGGGCTGGGGAACCGGCAGGATATGAATCACCTGGAGAGAGGCCAGAGGAGTGTGGTGAGACCTGACCAGGGACCTAGAAAATCATCGGTCTGAGGCACCTTCAAAAGACCAACCTTGTTTAGTGCAGGGAAGGGAAGACGGACAGGAGACTCACTACAGTCCTCGCTAGATAAAAGACACGTTCAGTAACAAAAGGGAATAAACTGTTCTCCATAGCCACAGTGTACAGAGCAAGAAGCAGCAAGGAAAGCCTGTAACAAGAAAGAATTAGGGTAAACATTAGGAAAAATGTCTGTGATTAGTAAGCCCATAAAATTTCTAAAAGTAAACTGGTCACCTACCAGTCAGACGTGATGCTGGCAGAGTTCTTGCTTCACTGAGAGGGTGGTAAGGAAACAAGTCTGAAAGTGCTGTTTTCTTATGATCCTAAACACTGCAAACTGCAAAGCAGAGACCAGACCCAGAGGCAGGGTTGAACTGCAGGGCGAAACGGCCCGGCTGGAACTCACCCTGCCCCGCCAAACTCCATCTACGGCCTGAGCTCGATCTGTACCCTGCAACGTGACACACCACACCGCAGGGTGCGGCCCAGAGCGTTCATGGGCAACTTCGAATCATTATCCTACATCACGGTCTCTTCTTCAGCTGCAGGAGTGGTTCCAGTAAAGCCCTACCTACTCCTCTCTTCAAGAAAACATCAGAGTTCGAGAAGACCCTGCTGTTCTAAAACCATTAGGGGCATGCTTGCTGTGCCTCCCAAGATGAAACGTGGATCTGCAAAAACTAATGCACGAACCGGCCATCCGAAAACACATACCAGTTACTGACCAGGTAACATAACCTTGGTTACATTTCCAAGACAAAAACACAGTAAGATGGCATTTGAAACATATACTCAAAATCCATGCATTTTCCCTTTAGGTTATGGACAAATTAATAGCTTCAGCTATATGGTGGCAACAAGATTTTCTTCTCCATGACTAAAAGGACCAGGTTTTAGTATTCTGCAGTGATCTTATTAATTTAAATTAAGTTTCTAAGAAGTTAAGAATAAGAATTTCATTTGATAAAAAGAATTCACAGCCAGGGAAAGTAAAGATTTCTAACACCCTCTGGTGACAAAGGTACATTTACTCATGGTCTGAAATAACATTGCTGGCCTTTCATGACTGTAACTAGAACGATCTGATAAATTCCTGCTCTTATATACAGTTAGGGGTTGCTTTTTTCTTTTTTTTAAAAAAGGAGCTAACACATAGACTACCCACCTGTATCTATTTTTAATTTGGTAATGACTGTACTTGCTAAAATCCTACCAAAATGTCACTCACAGCTTTAGATTCCAGCTTTTTTTAAACAGAATATGGAGCAGAAAGCATAACCTATTATGCAAAACTGTCAGATGCTTACTTTTAAAATCACAGAAATACAGGCATCATCCTGATTTTCTTATGGATCAAAACTTTACTGAAGGAAAACAAAACTTGAATATAACTGTTTGAGATAGCCAAGGTATTATATAAGATGTAACAAGGTTCTGATCTGTGCATGGCCTGTTGACCCATATAGTCCCTTCTCCAGATCTAAGGGATGGATGCCTCTTACTTTGTGGGAGCAAGTACACACAGAATTCCTTGAGACCACTGTGACTTCTGTCTCATCAAATTCACAAATCAGCGAGACATTTAAACAGTGCCAACTGTTGCAAATAAAATTGCTATCAAATCTCAGCTGAAAAAATGTCAGTTCAGGGCACTCTGCAAAAGTCTAGTACTGAATCCTTAACTAAAACCCCACATTATTAATTTTTTTTAATTAATGCTACTCTTTTGAGTGAGAAAATATTCCAAATGTTCACAACACAAATACTTCTTACCTCAGACATAAATTAACCGTAGGTTAGGGGACTTTTTAAAAAAATCTGATTAAAGTTGCAATTCATGAGACTCCTGCTGTTGGCAGCTGTATCACTATCAATGACATCCTTTGGGGGACTCTCAGCATGTGGCCGCATCAAAGGTAATACACCAGTTTTCATCTTAACTTATGTATGCCTTAACAAGAACAAGAACGTTCCAGACTTTAACATGTAATTAAAATATTACAGTACTTTTTATTGTTAAAATATCATTAATGTGAGATTGAAGCTGACTCACTAATATTAACAAAAGCAACCATCACTAATAATTGCTTTTCCTAACATACTGGAATTCTTTATGTATTGGATTTCTTACATCCTGAAATGGGAAATTAAAACACATTGGTTAAGCACACTCATGCACCATAGTGTTTAAATAAACACGTTACTTTTTGCAAAATGATAGGCAGACAAGATTTTGTTAAAACAGAGTACATACAAGGGCCTTGAAAAAAAAATATATTATTTGACATATGGGACTTCACTATTCTGGTTCTTTGGTAGCGCTGTGCAAAAATTTGCAAATCACTGAGTTGAAACAAGTGTAATTCTTAGCATCTTTGGCATCTCTAAGTGCCAGCGTTATCTGATCACCAGTTGATGGTTCCTGCTCCTAGGACTACGTTCTGCTTTTATCCAACAACGGCTTAACATAAAAGACAAAATGCATTTAAGAGAGGTAGACCTGGACCACACTTTTACCTTTCCTTTCCCACTATGAATCAAGACCAGAAAGGCAGAGATGCCTGGAGATGCCTTCTCACTCCACGCCTGCCTGCAGAGAGAGCAGCTCTGCTTCCTAACGGGCAGGACAGTGCTCTTCACACCATGTCCCTCAGAAGTTGCAGAAGCCTATTAAATGTCTGAACTGGAATGATTTTTCCTTCCAAAGTGCAATGCATCTAATCTGTATTGGTCTTAATAAAAATTTACACTGGAAGTCCCTAATTTGGCACATTTCTGGTATGTCTCGCTCCTTACAGTGCTATGGCGGTTCCTGTGCCTTGCAGAGAAACACAAGACCTCGTCTTAACGACGGACACTTTTGAGCAAGCTCCTTTCCTTGAGCAAGTTGATATTGACCATGAATATCTGCTACTACTAACAAATATGAAAATTATAACCAAGGAAAAAGTGTAGTGTTGGCTCTATAGTGGCCAAATGATTTATGATATCAAGACCTCATGAAGAAGATCAACGCTCTGAAGGGACCGTATGAGCTCAGCCTGCACTCACGTGTTCTGTGCCTACTCCTAATTACTTCATTTACGACCATAAAAGTGTTTTAACAGACAAAATTAATTATTTTGAATAATCCTTCTGAAATATGAGATGCATTTTAATTGTATGCACCCTGTCATTAATTAAAGCTGCCTACCTTTTGGCGCCCTGATTCAAAGATCTTATCAGTGACAAAGCAAAAATTATAAGACAACTGTTTACTAAAACTAAAAATAAACTTAAAAGGTTAATGTACTCTTATGATACATTTAAAGTAATGCTAAAATGTTTACATTTGAGTTTTTACTAGATATTATTTTTCTACTCTTTAAAATCAATCTCTTTGTTCCAGGAACACATTTCCTGTCAATAAAATGAAAAATGATCTAGATTTAGGAGGATAGTGGTCTCAGCGTAGCATCTCTCATATTATTATTCCAGTATCATCTGTTACAAAGTAAGACCAATTCCCACATCTAATTACAAACAGGATTTCAGAGTCATTAAACAAAATACATTTCCATTAGTGCTGCTGTAAGAAGATAGGGGAAAAAAAATGAAGATTAGTTCATGCTGCACCTCTGTTTTTCAAGCTTTGAAGATTTAGACCTCTGCACTCTGAGACTATAAATTTGTAAAGGATCTGAGAAGTGACAGACATGAGAAAGCTCTCAATTCTACGCAGTTTAGACATACCATTTGCATTTGTCATTAATTTAGCTTTTGCTGCACTTAGTTCTGAGAGTAGATATGGCAAAAATCTGGAGAGGTTGTTTATGACTATGCTGTGTGCACCCGGAGGTATTTTATTTGGCTTTAGGAAGTTGTGGGGTGTTGTTTTTTTTTTTTTTTAATAGATATAAATCTTGATTTTCTGTATCAAATTTGCTCCAGCAAAAGTTAGAAATAATTTTAAAGAACTCTTTATTAAAAGAAAAAAAAAAAAGTTTATGCTCTGGAAAAAAAGGAACAGCAGTTCTTTGACTTCAAATAAGATAATAGTCAAAATATACTGAGGAAGTAGATTGTGTGATACGTTTAACTGCTGAAATACAAACTTAGAAGTATATATATCCTCCATTCATAAACATTTAGCAGCATCCAATTGTCATGAATCCAGTTAAAATATACCCTTGAGAATTACCCACTCAAAAAGCATTCACACAAACCAGAGCTTAGACATTTAATACGAACTTTTCTAAAAAGTCTATATAATAGCTGAATCGGCTTGATGTTTAAAGTAGTTTACATTAGCTTATGATGTTATATAAACATCAATTAATTTCGTCATGTCTAAGAAAAGCACCAAAAATCTGAAATAGAAATTCTAAAAGAAAAAAGATGCCCGAGAGTTACAGAGAAAAGGACAGCGAATTTCACTTCCAGACGTTATATTTCCTTTACTAGTTTTGAAACAAGAGTTACAGAGAAAAGGACAGCAAATTTCACTTCCAAACGTTATATTTCCTTTACTAGTTTTGAAACTACAGGCAGAGCTACTTCGTATTTCTCAGCTGGGCATCAGTCAATCCAAACACGTAAATATGAGCTGATGAATCAACTTCTATGTGTGAATCATATACATTTACTATAAAGTATTTCCGTTCTTATTTAAATGAATAAGAATGCTTCTTAAAAAGACAGCTGAAGTACTCCCAGGCATTCAATAGGTAACTGCTTAAGAATCTGTCTAAAATGGGACCTTAAAATAGTTTGCAGATAAGACACAAATTCACTTTTGCACTCTACTGAAAATGTGGTTCACTAAAGCATCCTAAAGTTTTTTGTATTAAATCCTGCCCAGTGGTGGGGTAATGCAGCAGAAACTATCCAACTGATACTCTCCAAAAAAAACCCCAATTTGCCAAAAAAAGAGATAAATGTGCACCTTGTTTACCAGCTTCACACACGGAGACGGGGTTCCCAGGATCACTGAGAGGGCCCAGGAAAGCCATCACCATTAGGAAGCAATATAAGAGAACACAGGAGAATACAAACCAGGTACAACTGAGCCAAGCAAACAGCTTATCACCTCCTGGACACTGTCTGAGGAGCTGCATCTTAACACGGAAAAGAGCACATCAACCTCTTCCTCCAGAATTATCCGTCGCTGGCTCCAGGAAGGCCCCACTTACATGATCCGCAGGGAGTTTGTTGCTCTGTATCATTCAGCACCCATGGACATTTTCTGACAAGCAGCAATGGGTGAAGCTTTGTAAAGCCTCGGCGTTACATGAGTGGTTTAGTTCCTTCACTCCATTTTCACTAAAAAAATAAATCTTACAGTTTCTTAGGTATCACTTGCAAGTGGGTTGAAGCAACTTCCAAGAAAGCCCACCTCCACACCTATGCATGAAGTGTGTCCGGAAAGCCACCGAGCTTCATCACTACGTGAATCTTCTTCAAGTACTAGGGCCTGGGATGAACACTCTTAAGACAGAGCTTGTCCTCACAGCCCATCACCTGTGGGGCCATATACGTGCCTTCATCACCTACAGGAGCCTCGTTCATACATCAGACTTCAGCGAGCTGCTCCCTCGCCTCTGCACGGGGAGTTAGCCCTGAAGAACCAATGCCTCATCCAGGGCCTTCAGAAGATTTTTCTTTTTTTTTTCCCCCAGACGCACACTGTAACACGGCCCAGTCCTACTGCAGTGGCCAACCTCACCCACAGAATGCATCCCAGACAGATGGGCTGAACAGGAGCCGTGAGGTGCTCTGAACTCAGTTCTGGTCTCCAGGAGATCTCTGAAGCTGTGTCTCTGTGTGACACTGACCATCATCACCTATCTCCCAGCCTGCTCGCATCGGCTCTGTAACGTGTTGTAACAAGAGACTTACTCATGGCACAACACCATCAGCACGCTTGAGGAAAAAAAGCAAAATAGCACAGATGTCTCCATTTTTAGGATGAAATGTTTTAATATATATACTAGGGCTGGAGTCAAACAAGCCTAGTTTTTGGATGAGATGGCACAGAAAACAAAATGTATTAATTCCTCTCTTATTTCAAGACTGTATATATTCCTCTTGGCAAAAGGACAATTAAAGAAAATTAAATGCTTCAGTAGCTTTTCAACTGATTCTAAAAAATATTAATAGTAGTTTTGACTGGTAATATTTTTAAATGGCATGAATGTTGTCTGTTCTTTGAAAAAAAATATCATCTTTGAAACAATAACTCTGCTCATGCAACACTAAAACACTTGTTTTAACAACAGGAAAAATGACTTCATGAAGTCTGCACGGCACGCAAGGATTAAAAAATTTGTTCTCTGGTCTTGTCATTTTTACTCTTAGAGTAAAATAACAGCCTCGGCATCCTGCTCTTTAGAATAAAAGACCTACCTCTTTTGACTTTTCAAGCACTTGAAAATTTTAAAAGAGAAAAACTAAAAAATGCTGACCGTGTAATAGCTGGGTATTCACGGTGGGTGGAGAACATGAAAGGTTACAATATGGATCTGTGCCTACGCGTTTCTTTTCAACTTGAGCAGCATCCTCCTGCTTCTGCTAACTCGGCAATCATACAGCTGACAGATTTCTGGGTTTTCTAAATAATGCATGGGATTTTCTTTTAACATGTCAGTGCAAAAGTATCAATTCTGCCCCTGTGTCGTTTGTGATGCTGATTTTCCTTGACAGTATTCCATTAAACCAATGAGTTTTTTCCCTCCTGATGGTTCCTTAAATATTCCTCTGAGTGATGTATTTGTGGTTTTTTAAACAGATTGTGAAGGATGTTTGCATTTATGAGAAAACTGCATGGCAGGTACTGAAGGGAAAAAAGCCCCTTTTTTTTCCTAGGAAGAGCTTTTCCTCTGATCCTTATACGTCCAAAGCTAGGGTGTTTTTCCTTTCTTTTCTGCCTAACTTAGCTCCTTGTCTGGAAATCAAGCAACAAGACTCTACATACAGAATAACATTTTGACTTCCTAAGGAAATACCACTGAAACACTTAGTACTGTTTGATATCTCTCTTGGGAAAGCAAAATACATTTATTAAATCATGCATGCTAACTCCAAAAGCCAACAGAAGGAAATAACTGCTTTATTCTTTGCACTGAGGTTTTGTACAAACAGGTACTGTCACGGACTGTTCTGCACTGATCCTTCTTTGCTTACGCAGCTGTGTAACACAGCAACACAGCACCCTTACAGGATGTTCAGGTAATATCACCAGCTCTGTATTTTGCAATCTACCCTTCACCTTCCAGCTGTGTCACATGCTACAAACTACCTGGTGCCATGCTATTAAAAAAAAAAAAAAAGAAAAAGCTCTGATTTCAAATAGGTTTCAAATTTCTCTAGGCAATTATATGCTAATTTCCAGAATACACTTCACCTAATATTAGCATTGCACGACGATGAAACACATGATGTTTATAAACACTTGTGCAACCAGAGAGGTTGTGGTTTGTTTATCTTACTTCTACAGAACAACATAATTGATTACACGGCTGGGCTTTGAGAGATCTGCTCACACATCCAGTATACATGCCTTCAGCTGCCAGCTTCAAACCCTTGATCCTACTCATCTTCCAAAGTGGAATATGAAAGGCCACACCACTCCTGGCACGTATTCTCACTCACGCTTTACGGCATGACTTGCCTGAGCTAAGGCAACCCTCTGGACTCCAGGCGGTCCTCAGATGTCTGCACCAACTCCCATCAACAAACCGTCCCATCTCCAAGGTCCCACTTGGAGCAGCCAAAAAGGAGGATCAGGATTACGAAAGCCTTACGGCCACTGGGAACTGGAGATTTCAGAGGGATGTAACTTCTCCCACTTCCAGACACCTATGCCCCCAACTATGTGTTTCTCTGAATTCCATCTTCTTTCCCCGATTCGACAAGAAGGTGGAGACAGACCCTACGCCACGAGGAACAGCCAGCACAGCTTGGCTGGACCCTGGGGCCAGGGAACATGGTAGGGCCAGACTAAATATGAGATTTTCAACTGCCTGAGAATTTGCTTCAGCACTTCATACGATGAGTAGGAAGGTGCAAAAAAAATCTTTTTCTTTCTGCAGAGAGAATGGAAGGACATTAATGTTCAAACGTATAACAACACTCTTCACAGCACTGTAAACTAATGCATTACCTCAATTAAAAAATACAGGCAAAATTTTTTCTGGTACATCTGTTCTTTCACACTGATTGTGTCTTGCAGCATTTTTTGAATAAGGTATTTAGAATATTCCAGTACTAAACGCCACCACTACTGAAATTATTGTAATATCACAAAAAGGAGGCAGGGAGGACCTGACGGCAAAAGCATGCCAGCTGGACTAGGAGTGGGAGAAGAGTGGCACATCCACTCCCCACGTCCCTAGATACGTGTGTAAGATTCAGTTCCACACCTGTAACTTCCTAAAGGACAGTATAATATCTGAGGAATTATAGTCGGTGATCCTGAGAGTTAGGGTTCAGATTTTAAGTTGATGGCATGAGTTCTGGCTTCAGATACAGAAATTCTTGAAAAATTTCCATCTTCATAGGTGCACACACATACAGAGAAAAGAACTACACAAGTGACATTCTAGGTATTACTAAAGAAGCAAATCCAAAATTATTTCATACTGACCTCAACAGATACAGATGGGGATTGAGATGAAGATGACAAGACACCCTCACCACTTTTTTATTACACTAACAGCCTGTATGTAATAACATACTTCCAAAAAATCTGGCAGTAAAGATTCAGGACTTAATACTGATCAATTAAATTTTTAATTCAAAACAAACAACAGCAAAAGAGACTATTCCACTCATCTGTCAGACTACAGAACGAGGAGGAAGGCACACAACCTAATGTGAAATATTTAGTGGTGTATCTTAGGCTTGCCAAATGAAGTCAATGGGAAACACCGAGGTGAAAAACCAACAGCCTCTACAGTTGTTTTTTTAAGTAAAACTGCAACCCTTCAACTCTTTGTTACAGTAAAAAGAAAAACAAAATCCAAGGAAGCGAAAGGTCCTCTGCTCTGTATAACTATATTTCTGATTTGACAGCTACAATTATAATCATTCAGACATCTATTTCCCACAAACTCTCCGCAGCCATAACCTTTAGTGATTAATTATAAAGTTCCAGGAGCAATAGTACACAGACTAATTTCCTAAAACAATAAAAGACAGAATTTCTCATTTGGAGCTAAATGAAACACGAACAGGTTGTTATTCATGCTGAAATCTAGATGCAGAGTCATGTTGCAGCCATCACAGAAGCTATTAAACACAACCTCAAATCAAAGAAACTGTAGGTCTCTCTCCTAAAATAAAATGTTTTTCTCACTTATGAGGCTTCTGACTCCTTTGCTCTGATTCTTTTTACCTCTTCTTAGTAAAAAAAGTTTTCAGAATTCAATTTTCTTTCTCATTTCACATCCCCATTTTGTTTTTTTAATAGTCACTTAAACTGTAAGCGTCTAGAGCAAACCAAACATTTGGGAAAGGTTTCATGCACACAGAATTATCACGGTGGTCTCTTCACAGTGAATCAAAGTTACAAAATGTGTACCAACTTTAAAACAAAATGCCCAATCTCCTCATGCCCTGCCTCGGTCTCCAATGAGTTTTCTGTACTGAATGTTTGATAATTCCTCAGTTACTTCATAAAGTGAAATGTATAGTTACATTTTACATTCCCTTCATTTTGGTTTGACTTTTTGACACATCCTGCAGTACCTGCTTAATGTAAATCTTTAAAAAATGATCCTCCAATAAAAAGAGCAGCCATACATTACAAAAATGATCCTGATGCTGACATTGCAGATAGTAAGAAGAAGGGAAATTGTAATTGTTAACATGATTAGTTGTAGTTCTTTTTGTTAAGGACTTATTACCCTATGTGCAAGCAACATTGGCACTCGTTTCAGCAAATTTGCTGTTGGAAATTTTACTACATTAGATGATGAAAAGGGGAAAGAATTAAGAAGAGATCTTTACATAACTGACACCATATCCTTATCCTTGAGCCCTACTGTAACTTCAGCTAAAGTCAGTGGGAAATTTTCCAAATATTTAAATTGTTATTGAGTCAGTTGTAGAACTCATTGAATTGCTAAACCACAGAGAGCTTTCATCTAATATGCATACTCTTGACGTATTTTCGAAAGGCTGGTATGCTAGTCCCCAATAAAACTTGCCAACGAGGTACCTAAAATAATATCATTAATGGGCTGTAAATTCTCCCCAGAAGTATATAAATTTTGCCTTATCAGGTAACACACCAAGCCATGAACATTCATATTAGCAAGCTTTTGTACAGCAGCTTCTAAAAACCCTGATACTTACCCTGCATCTCTTCTGCATGAAGCTTTCCTGCTTTTCTGTAGGAATTCTATCTTCAGACATATTTCTTAGCATTCATTGAAAATTCATAATTCATTTTGAACTATATACAGACTGTAAGAGTTACGAAAAACTAAATATGCTTTTTCAGTGCTTTTTTTCTGATTTGAATATGCACTAATTGATTAGGGTCTGAGAGGTGAAAAAGAAACATATCCTACGGAAGAGAAAGCTGAGGAAGGCTTTAACGCATGAATTAGAAGCCAGATTTCTTCAATACAGATGAGTACACAAAATTAGCAAAAGGCAATACCACTTTTGGAAAGACTGCTTTGTGCATAATTTGTCATGAATTCAAAGTTATTCCTTTAGAAAATGAGTCTAAGACCTCCCAGCTGCTGCTTTATTGGTCTAATAAATTACCATTTTGATGGTACAATGCATGTACACTATACACCACACACCATCCAAACAAACTGTTGAATGGCTTCGTCTTTAGAGACGCATGTGTGACTTCAGACACATGTGAATGCCGATGGGAGATCAAAGCGCAGTGAGGGATCAGACAGTGTCTCTGTTCTTGAATTGGTAATGAAAACAAAGGATGCATAAGTTTCCAAAACAGTAAGAGTGGATTGTAGAATTGTGTCGATAAAAGTGAGTCCAAGTGAACCTGCCCTTATTTGTAACAGGTGTCTAGCAGCTTTCTGAGACCAAACACTTCTATCTTATTCTAAGTTCTCTACACTACACGTGAAAATCTCCTGTATTCACCTGAAAAGCACATTAGAATAAACAAAGAAGGTATCCTCCTCAAAGGATCCATTCTGACTTAAACTTCAAACCTCATTTTGTGGAGCTGGGACTCAACAAGCTTAGCTCCAGTTTATACTAATGCTTATAGTACTACAGATTGAACATGTGTCCAGTGTCAGTGCCTTCTGCCTCAAGGTTATTCCTGACAGGTAGACCATAAGAAACTTATCATGACCTCTATAGGTGTGGTTTGCAAATATCCATTCAATGAAAGAACAAAATGCAGAAAAGCCAGAAAGTTGGTGATTTAGTGTTCCCTACCTTAACTTTCTCCAGTAAACTGTGGATCTCATAATGAGTTCCAACAACCTGATGTTCTGGAAACTTTTCATCACTAGGAAAACTCTAGACTCACTCTAGTATTGCTGATAGAGAAGTCTTTTGTCACCACAAATATATTTAGGGAACAGTTTAAAACATCTGTGTTCTAACATAATGAAAATAATCCTTCACCAATATTTTTTAAAAATTACTGAAGATGGCTCTTAGGAGGAGAACTGGAGGAATACTGGAGTAATGTTAATTCGACACCGGCAGAGCAAAGCTTACAAAATAAAAGAGCACAAGCGTTTGAGATAGGTTTTTGATTTTGTTTCCCAAGCACAAAAAACGGGTATTGAGAGCTGCCCTACAGCTCACATGCACAGCATTACCTACCTGCATTAGAATTCAGCTCTTCATTTTCTGATTCTGTTCCATTTTGACTTCCACTTCCATGAAGGCTATTCATTGCCATAAGTTTCATTTTCTGTAACTTCATAGCCTCTGCCATGGCAGCCGCTGTCAGTCCTGGAAAAATATAAATAAATAAAATGTAATATCATACTATAGAATGCAGCACCGAAAAATTTGAAGAAAAAACCAATTCTTTTCAGTGACAATAAGTCAAATAAATTCAATACACATTTTTAGTCCAGTTATGTGATGCTATTCTGAAACCTATTTTAAAGTTGAGTTATTTCAGTACACCATTCTTTTTTTTTAATTCGCTCATGTTTCTTTTTCTATTTTTTTACATATATAACAAAAATATTTATTTAATAGTATCTCTCTTGATTATACTTTCAAATATCATTTTATGTCACTTGGATCACTTTCTGCTCGACTTATTTGGCTGCTACAAAATTTCCAAGTACACTAGTAAGATACAGTATTCCTTACTGTCAATAGCGCAAAGCCACTTAACATGGGCCAATCAATTCTGTACTATTATAGTATATATCCAAAATTGGTCTTTTTCTCAAGTCTGTTGGTTTGGATTAACTTTATTGCTACTGGAAAATATGACATTGGATATGTTAGAAAAGTACAATATGGGTAGCTACAAACTTGATCCCACCTTTAAGAGACCATTAAGACCAGCACAACTTTACAGCATTAAGTGGGGGTTAGTGGCAGATGTTCAAGCGACTAAACAGCAACTGATTTCTAAGGGTAAAATAAAGAAGTAGAGTAGGGTCAGGCTACTGTTTACCATCACTACCATAAAATTTAATTATTATTTAGATTCCTGGTATTTTTTTCGTAAGAGTAAGCTTTTTAAGCTTTATCATTTTGACTTGGTCAGTAAGAGATGAGATTTTCCTCCAGACAGTATCAAACTACTTTCACTCTTGGCAAGACGCAACTGAAAATATTTTATCCGAAGTTCATCCATCTTGCAGGAAAATACAGGGGATAAGGCTAGGCAACCAGACCTCCACGGGTGTCACTGTTTATTCATTCAGTTATGGATTAACCGGGTTTACTGTCTTCCTCCCAGTATAGTGTGACTTGCTTTTGTCATTTGCTAAAAAGGAAGCTAAACGCTTCCTATCAGCTATCTGGTAACTGACTCTGCAATAGCTCCACAAAATTACTGAATTGCATTTACCAAAAAAAATACGATTTTTGTTGGTGGTCCATGTTGTATCAACCCACGAAGACATCATACATCAAAACAGAATTAAATAATCTGCTGTTTCTGCAAAGTACTGCTTACTGAGAGATTAGATACTGATTGAAGTGAACTAATAACTTTCACATCCTATACTGCCACACATCCATAAATTAAAATACTTTTTTTGAAAGCTGCTATGAATTCGACATTTAGATTAGCTCTGCTGCTTCCATAAGGCTTCATAAAGTCCTTATTGTTTCAATATGACTTAAGCAAGCAAGAGTAATCCACAGACTCCAGCTTCATGGAGGAGGAACATACACTATCACATATGGATACATACATAACTTCAGCAAGATATTCCTGATTAATATCAGTATGTCAGAGATGTCAGGTTACGAGATGGGCATTACAGAAGACCTCTTCTTTCCAGGCTGTCTCCTCCTTCCACCTTCCCCAAGAGCCTCCCAACAATCACAAAGCCAAACTGCAGTTACACACGCCGATATTCCCAAAGCACTGTCGCCAGATCTAACAAATATTACCTACACTAATTAGGAACTTGGTTTACTGCTTTGACATTGATACATGAAAAACTGTATTGATTACATTATTAATATACACTAAATATAAACATAAAAATAAAGCCAGAAAACATCACCAGCAGTCTTGTCTTTTAGGTCATTTAATGCAGTCCTCACTTCATAGAGAAGATCACTAGACCATAACAGTACTTGTTTGGTTTTTTCCTAACACCTTTTAAAGTTCTTTTGCAAATGCTACAGGTTTTTTTATCAAGCAGATATAAGATCCTGATGTTTAAACTCCTGTTTTTACAAATTCTCTGCCATCACTCACACTTAATCCATCAAAGAAAACATCTTCAGTGATCAAGCTGTTCACACGCTTTCTTGAGAAGATAAAATAGCCTATGAACTTTTCCACTTTTTTTCTAGGGAAAGGAAGTGGGATTGCTCTTTGAGTGAATTTCACATTATTTTCAGGAAGTTCAAAGAATAAGCACCAGCACAAGTCTTCTGAGGAATTTACTGTTTTCAGGATTTCCAGGAACCTGTGTGATTTGCCTGCCTACCTGCACATCTGCACCTTTCCTCCTTGTCCCAACCAACTCCAAGTTCTGAGGTACAGCCATCACTGAAGTATTTTCACAAATTGTACACAGTCACAGCCTACTCTCTTTTCCCTTTATACTTCTAATCCATTTGCAAAGAATTCATTCATTTTAAAGGTTACAAAAAATACAGAGTCTGAACATGGAGATTTTTATCATAACATTTTATCATTTCTGTGTACCCACATATGTAGAGATGAACCAATATCCTAGTATATATTTTCATCTAGGTCAGTGTTTATTCAAGTTCTCAATACTGTAAGTCATAAAACTTTACTTAGTTTAAAAATACAAAAGAGTAAAGAAACTATTTATAAGGAGATAAACAGGGAATGGGAAGTGAATTCAGACCTTGAGTTAAATGTTCATAGAAAAGACAAGACAAAAAATTATCTAGGGCACTATATTAAAAAAAAAAACAAACAACAAACCCCCCAAACAAAAAAAAAAAAACAAAAACAAAACAAACTACAACAAATCTCTACCAAACAGTTGTATCAGAAGCATAACGAAGACAGAAAGGGTACCAAGGAACAAACAGAAAAGAATAAACAGTCCCCAAATCACCACGATGCTGCCTGCAGAAATTAAAGGTAATTATCGTCAGGCATTTCTGAGCTCCCTAACCACACACAGCTGCCGTAAGGACAAGAGCCAAAGAACAGTGATGTCTCAGAAATCTCTGCTGTGCCATCTGCCACACCAAAGTCACTCCACTTCAGCACTAAAAGTTTAAATAGCAAAGCACAGTCCTGATGTAGAAAGCACTACAGCCTGAAGATCCTGAGCAGTCAGGCATAAACTTGAAGCAGATACAGCAAATACCATCTCTAAGCTCAGTATCAGCAAAGTCTTTACGCTCTCATTCTCTAATTCCCCAGTTTATATAATTTCTTACTTGAATGGTGAGAGCAGTAAAAGCCCCAGAATCTGACTCCATGAGGCACTTTAAAAACAGTGCACTAATTCTTCAGCATTTCTGAAAGCTAATAAAATTGAGGTTC
>NW_010120950.1:131208-179077 GCF_000699245.1 Pterocles gutturalis
GGGCTACTGATGGCAATGATGGAAGAAAACGTGCAGCAAATCACCCATTGGCATAATCTTCAATTAAGGGTACTGTCGTGGCTAATGTTACTGAAGCTACTATTTAATTTAACTATTAATAAAACTCCTTTCTATAATTGACTCAGTTCCAGCTAGCTGTGGCAAAGAGGGCTATTCTTCAACTGACTTATCTAAAGATCTACAAAGAACAGAAGCATCATTTCCATCCTCTCAGATTTATCATTATCAGCAGCACAATCTCACTCAGAGTACCTCACTTTGAAAAATGTACTTGAAACCTGCTGTAACATATACATCTATCCCGCTACTTTCACCTTAAAGAAAAAAAAAAAAGGATCACTAGGAAAACCAACATGTTGGATTACATACTTCAAAGCTTCCATTTTTTTCTCTCCATTTACACTTTAAATTTCCCTTCCTTCAGTTATCTTCTGCCAGCTCTAATCAATCACTAAATACCCAGGAAACAAACGGGGTACTGCTTATTATCAAACACGTCCACCCTTTACAATACTAACAACAACAACAACAAAGCCTGAGTCTCACCACAGTTGCAAAGATTTGCTTCCCAAACTGCTAGCAACCACGTGGCCGGTGGAGCCAGTCCTGCTACCAGCAGCCCACAACCCACCGGCTGCCTTGGCTGAAGAACGGCAGCTCCTGGGAGAGCTGGGAGGGGTCTGCTGGGACGCAGAAACCTCGGAGCCCTGTTCTGGGCCAGCTCTCTACATATGAATCCTGATTACAACTCGTAACAGACTGTGATGGTGTGCGCTCAGGTACACCTGCATTGTGCATATGGCAAAACAACCGACTGCCATTACTAATCTTCATTCTGTAATCTCAGTTTTGTCAGGACACTGTGTACTCCCCCTGTGACAAGTCTGCATAACTCTGCTGTACAACACACAAATTCAGCCCTGAAATAACCCTGCAAGGACACGCACACCTGCACACTCTATGCTCAGGTTGCACTGAAGTAAAATTCTGCAACTGTATTCCGAGTTAAAATACACCTGGGCACCAAGCAGTTCAAATTTAAGGTTTTTGATCCAAATCAGGACCATACCCAGCGTACTCAACATGGCACACCACACTGCTCCGGGGCAGACCCGCTGCTTGTGGGGTGCTGGAGATGGAACAGACCTCAACGTACCACAAGACTCGGCTGCTTCTGTGCGGGCTGGACCCCCTGAACACGTCCTCTGCTCCTAAAGCCAAGGTACCTGCAGGACTTGAGAGGGTGTGAAGACCCGTGAGGTCTCTCCATCCCTTGCGTGCACCCTATTGAAGCCAGTGGTTAATTGTTCACTCAAATATCCCCTACACAGGCACAAAGACTACTGAAGCTTATTCCTGTGTGAAGTCTCAGGAGTCCAAACAAAACAACACATTTTTACTGCATGACCCAAAGACCACAACTCCAAGGTTCTTTGTACTGTGTCCCCTCCGGGCCAGTCCACCATTACAGGGCAGTGCTGAACCCACGCGCCTCCCTGAGCACCAGGCAGCAAGGGGACTGCGGCTCTTGCTTCGAATAAACATCACTGATGAGCAAATACCTTCTCGGGGACATAGGAAACCAAAAATCAATTACATTCTCGTCCTGAAGTACCCAGGGTGTCTTGCATGCAAGTGAATCCCTCCATGTTTAACTAATGTCCAGTCACTGGAAATTGGCTTTTGATGGCAAATACAAGGACTCCGAGCATTTTAAGGTGACCCTGTGTATCTGCTAATCTTGTACTCTAGCTGCAGCTATTTTTTCTGTTCCTTAATTAGTTAGACTGTGCCCCTCCTTCATATTAGTTTGAAAGCTCTTCTGTCAAAACTGTGAACAAGTAAATTAACTAAAGGAGAACGATGAGTAATCAAATCTTGAGGTTTGCAATTAATTAAATGAAATGGTGAGTCAGTGAACTGAAGAATGGTCTTATATTAAAACAAAACATTTAATTAAATTAACAGTCAACACATTGCAATTAATAATATTCAAAAGGAAAAAATGAAAACCAGTTTAGCCTTGCCATATTATTTCAGTCTAACAGTCAAGCATTGTGCATCAGCTTGTTTGGTATTTGCATTCAAAGCTGCTATGGGTCAAGTATGATGTGCTAAAACAGGAATAATGAAACATCTGGTAGTATGAAACGTTAATATAAGATACCATATTGCAAACAGTGAAAACAATTCTGAAACATCCAATAAATTAGGCCTTGGAAGACTGAAAAGGATATGCTTTCTTTCCCATTTTATTCAATATAGAAATTAATAAAAACAAACACATATAATGTACTTCATGTTTTCAGAATGCCCCAAAAGAACTTAATTAATTTAAACATTCACATTAGAAAGCAGAGGCTTCTTTGTAGATGAAATGAATCATCCTTGTTTAGCGACAAACAGGTAGATACAACCCAGCTACTAACACCAAGGACAATGAAACCAAATTCTTGAATAAGAACATTAAAATGACCAAAGTGTTAGAGCAGTTTGGAGATGGGTCCAAACACCTAAGTGTTATTATTGCAGACTTCTTCCATTTCTGTAAAGTGACTCAACCAGTAACTGGTGGAAAGTTTTAGCTCTAGTGCATGCTCTGTTTTCAATGGCTGTTCAAGGATATCCTGGCTAACATTTTGGATAGGTCATAATAATCCATCAACGTGAAACATTTGAGAGACTGTAAGGAAAGTACTCAGTGAGTAACTGGCCACCGCAGGCAGAGTATGGGATTTCAGCATAAGCGCCGTAGCGCAAAGCTTTGTTATGGGCTAAATTGTGTGAGTATCCACCCCACGCCCTGGGAGGACCCTTTGGAGCCCAGACTGAAATCCATGCTACATCCATTTGACATCGCCAAGACGAAATGCAGTCAACAGCCAAGAAATGTACTGCAACAGTTGAGTTTCCTTCATCTGTTCCGATACCTGGAGTCAGTCGTTCTGATATTACAACCGTATTTTAAAAATATGTTCTTCTCTCCCATTTTGCAACAGGAAAGCACCCCAAACAACAGCAAAAATTGATTTTTAGGGTAGAAAATTTGAAAGTATTTAGACAGCATTTATCCTGCTACATGTTCAAAGTGAAAGAGAAAATGGAGACTAATTCTCTAAACACGGTCAGTTAATGAAAGTTCTGAGATTACTGGAGATGAACCTTCGCAAAACATTTCAGACAACAGCTAAAATTTCTGAGTGGCCTAACATTTTTAACACCACCACTTTAAAAGGTAAAGAAAATTATGCTACGGCAAAAGAACTTCATTCAGGGAGAAAAAATCCCAAACAAATATTGTGCAGATTTGTCAGGTATGGTGAGAAATTAACCTTCCAGAGACACTCCAGTCAGCTCGCTGCTGCAATGAACTGCCACACAGACTTTCCTTGAGAGACCATATTCTTTGTCTTTGCTCAGTCCCTGAATATTCCCTACCTAGCTCCCACTTCTGCAGCAGATAGATAGGGACGGACCTACAGATGGGTCTCTTCATCGTACAACCTTGCTTCCCCCATGAGGCAATCGATTCCTCTATCACCAACCAGGCAGTTATGCTGAGGAAAACACCAGCATGGGATAATGTAATTTAAAGATTCAGCCCAATGCTCAAGGGATCAGAATTAGGGTTGCACAAATGTTTCTGAAGTTTTGATGGCTTGATTTTACGATTCTAGCAAATTTTGTTTAACAGGGTGTGCTTGGTCACCTTATTTTAATTTTAAAATACAATTTCATGCAAAAGTCCACATGAGCATAAGTAAGATTAAAACCTTTACGCAGCATGTAAACCGTGTTCCCTACCATGGAATAATTCACAGAAGTAACAAGCTGTCTTTCTCTGATTTCACACCTATTTACACAGTAGCAAGAAGTCCTGATACTTATTAATTTGGGTGTTCACTTTAAAATACTGGGAGGATTTGCTTCCCAGATGCTTTCATCCTGTATCTGCCTCTGTTCTTCAGTCTTCTCACCCCAGTTACAACCTCTGTGTTTTGTACAGCCTGATCTTATCCTCCCTGACACCCATCTGAAACACTGGAAACATTTTTAACAAGAACACCTTCCATCAAGTCTCTGTACCTGAGGTATTTCACATCCTTGATCCACATGAAGCTACGATGGCCAAAGACCTGTCAGATTTCTTGTCTAAACCCACGGGGCTCAGTTTGAAGTATACTGAAATACTAATCCCAAATTTGTCCTTAAACCTATGTTAACACGAGCGCTCACGTTCAAGCTGATGCACAGCAACACCCAACTACATATTTTACAGATGATTTCATATCCAAAAAGGTAGCCTGTATCTTCTGTCAAACAAAACTGCAGCTTAGCTCTTTATTGGAGGGAAACTGGGAAATCAGCACTACAAAGAGCACTGAGGCTTACGTGAACTTTTTTCCTTCATTCTTGCAGCGTGTCTCATGAGAAATGATTAATTTAGTGACATTTTCTGCTCTTTTTTACAATCTATGCCATGAGAATGATTTGTCAAGATTGTAATGCGTAATACTTTTAGTATGCTGCACTACTGTGACCTTTACCTTCTTCTGGATATTTGATTGACTGACCACTCCACTTTTGATCTACAGGTTTCAGAAGATGAAAGCATACAAGAGACAGACGTGTCAGCCATTGAATTATTTGTTAAAAGATCCCAATCACTTTATACAGATAACTTATATGTTCTTCTATGCATATCTGATGCAATTTTAGTCACATTGTTGAAAATTTTAAACATAAAATGAAAACTCTTATGCTATGTGCTGTACTTAGGTGTTTTCATACATTAAAAGAGTGACTAATTCATGCATTAGGACTCAGATTTCAGCAAAGATCAGACAAGTTAAACTAATGCTCATAATAATCCACATTCTCAAACCATCCGCTTATGCTTTCATAATGCTGTCATAGACTAAAGATTACAATTCGTTGAGATAAGGACTTGAAAAATTAACAGCTAAACCAGAAACATTTTACACTACTGCCCTTAAGTATGCTATAAATACATTTAAACCTAATAGCCCTCATATTCACCATGGACATTCTCTAACTTCTCTATCATCCTACAAGTCTGTCATGGTGCACGTGCTGCCATCTGAAATCAGAATTAGCTGTTGTTATTTTTTTCCATGCTTATTCACTTTCCCATTAAATCCATTTCTGTGGGTTTAAAGCACTTCTACATAAGCGGTATTGATGGGGAAATAGCTGAAGTTTTGGGAAGTCCTTTCAGTTAAGTCCCAAAAAGTCTGAAAGCTTATCTGGAGTTGCCACAAATCTCTCAAGTTTGTAAAATTAATTGGGCTGGAAGGTCTTTTGAGAATAAGGATATCTTTGTGAGTGAATTCAAGCTACTTCCTACTTGTGACTGGAAAATACTGTACAAATATTTTCTCTGTATCAGATGGCACAGCTCAGCTATATCCCAGCTGTCTCAAATTACAATTTAAAAATGGTACATTTCAAGGATTTTAAGTGAATACTGAGTTCCATAAACTCATTGTACTGCAGTACTTTAGATGAAACCTCACTATATGGTCCAGATCAGCGCTGCTGTTAGAGGCTGGATTGATGAAATGTCACCCCACTAGCTGTGTACACTTCAGCTGGACCAGCCTGACCAGCGCTATGGGGTTTCGCAGATCATTCTGTGCAGATCCTGTGCAGTTCACAAAAATCACAAAAATACTATGCTTATTTGAAGCACAATAACCCAAGCAACAAAAAGAGGGAGGCCATGCACTCCTCTCCAAATGGCATTTCATTAACAAAAGCTACAAGTTTGAAAGTAGCATCATTTAAGAACATAAATTCATGGAATATTCTTCTGGGACCTATAATCACTTTCCAATTCTGGCTGTTGAATGAAAGCGAAATATTAGCGCTTTAAGATAATTTGCAATACCACAGCTTATTAAGTGGGATTTCTGCGGCGAGCTGGCATTAGCGGGGTGTCATGGCATATACTGGCCATGTATTTCTTTCTTCTAAGAAGAAAAGGAGATATTTTACATTAGTTTGTTTTTATTTCAGCAGGGTTTGGACAGCAATCCAATTGTCTGTACTTGGGAAGGGACAAGTTTTCATGCAACTTTCCAGCAAATTTCTGTGGGGCAAGAACAACCCCGTCAGGCAGCGAACACTGCCCGAACACTTCCTCGGGTCCCAGCTGAGCTGCTGCTTTGGGCACCTTCTGCAAATAGGTGATGGATAGATACACTTCTAATACTGCAAAGGAAAAAAGAGGCAGCATCCCCCAGGCTAGAGAAACCAGATTTAACTTCTAGCTATGTTTAGACCAAAGAAACACCAAGAGCTGTATGTTCCTCTGGGGCATAAATTAATGACTATCGATCACACAGCCAGAGCGCGTATGGAACGTGATTACAGAGGAGTGTGTACTGTAACTTTTTCTTAAGTATTTTTTTTTACTTCTGATAGTTCTGATTTCTCAGTTTTTAAGTTACTTTAATACAGTTTTGTTGAAGCTTATTCATGAACATTTACTTAAACAAAACATGAGACAAATAATTTAGTCCTGATAGGTGAATATCTTATTTGTCGATGAAGTTACACGGGGATAGCTAATTCAATTTTATGCTATGCAAGGTAAAGAACATTTTTCAAAGCTGAGACTGGAAGCTTATTCTCTTGTTCCAGGTGGTGAATAAAAATAACACGTAGAAGATGAACTACACCATTTTTAAAATCTTAAAGGATGTGTCTCTACTCATTGGTCAAGCTGAATTAACTTGCAGCCTCCTAGCCAAATGCTGGCTCAAGAATGAGAGGAATAATTTAGTCACTGAACTGAAACACTCAGTAATCTAAAATTATGCAAATATTCTCTTTGCCCTTGCAAATCTTTACAGAGAAACTCTACCGGTCTTTATGCCCCAGTTTGCATCAGTATAGTCATTTCATTTCTCCTAAAACTATGGCAACAAACATTTTTAGCTTAGGTACTGTGCAACTATTTCAGTAGTCCAAGTACGTCCAGACTTTAAAATAGATTCTCAGACTTTTTGATTCAAATTAATTTAATTTACTTTAAAAATAAAAATATATTTAATATAAATGATGCCCAAGATGTATAGAAATTTTTTTTTAGCCAATTCAGAAAAACATTGCAGGTACCTATTCATCTTGCTTTCCAGAATTCTACATTACACAGGTAAGTCCTTGTAAGCATTCCTTTTAAAATTATTATACTCTGCAGTCCTCAGCATTTTCTCAACATTAATACTGTACTTTTTGTAGCTATCTTTTTAAAGCTGAGAAGTTTAAGCCTATTTTAATGCTTTTTCCTACACTGATAGATTATTATATATTATTACAAACTTATCTCAGTAATATTCCAATGTGTTTCCAGTAAGCATTTAACTCTGGTTTTAGCAGTTCAATATGTGATACATCTGTCAATTTAATAGTTTATTAAAAAGACATTCTGTTTCTTCTATAGATAGTGCTTTCAAATAAATCTTTTCACTATTTATCTACTATATCCTTTAATTGAGATTTCCCTAACAGTGGCACTACACTGATAAGAGTAGGTTTAATAGGATAGCAATTGTGGATTAATTAATAATTGACCAGTTCACTATGTTAATTATAAATCTCATCTGTAAATTTATTCCTCTGTGTTGTTTTAGGAATCAATACCAACATTTTAAAAAGACCTACTCGCTTCCCTCAAGCTGAGAAGTGAATTTGAGACAGTTAGGCTGCCCTAATGCGTAGGAACTTTGAGATGACCAAGAAACCCCTTTATAATTCTTTTCAGGAAATAAAGGATGTAATATCCACAATCCCATCTATCCTTATTTCTTTCAAAAAGCCACGAAACTGCTCATACTTGAGAAAAAAATTAACCTTTTTACTGATTAATCACTAGGCAGCTTTGACTGGTGAAGAGAAAATTGTATTACAAATGAACAGCTACCTGTTATCAGATTACAAGGCGTTTTCATCAAAGGACCAAAAAATGCAGCACACTGACCAGTTAACAGGTTTCCCCTGACCTGGGGGGATTTTTTCCAGTTAACAGCTTCTGAAGAATGTTTCCTTTTGATTCTTGTCTCTGACACAAAAATGATTGTCCCATTTAACCACTGTTCTATCACATACATCAGAGAATCCTATTTACTCACACACTACTGGAACATTAAAACACAATGGTGTGATTGTCTCTGGAAGAAAATTTTAAAGATGGACTTTTTTTTTTTTTCCTTTTTGTAAAAAAGGGAGTAAGATCAAAAGCTAACTTTAATAGATGTTTGACTAAGGTCATACTCCTAGGAAATGGAACACTGAAGATGAAAGAGAACAAATAGATTTGGCTTTTGATCTCAGCCAAATGCATTTGGCATTGTTTAGCTTTTAAAAAATACTTCAAGTTTAGGCCATATCGTGACTAAAATGAATTGGTTGAAGTCCTGAGGTTTTAATAGTTCAGCAAGACTTCAACATGTACCAACATTTGGAAAAACTTCTTCCTGAAGTATCTATCTAGATTTGTTTCTTACTGGAATGAAGTCAGGTCAAACCTGGCTACTGTTGCTAATGCTAGACATGTATAAAAATTTAAGAATATATTTTCCTAACCATAGGCAAATTTAAGAGTTATTATCCACCAGTGCTGTTACATCAGGACCACTGGTATTCCTAGCATGAAATTTTAGGGGAAAGTGTGGAGTATTGAGAAAAGGTATTGGAATGATTCAAATAAAACAATTAACTGTGTCTCTAGACAGAAGTGCACATCAGATCATTTTACCAACTTATTTCACAGTTCTAATCCTTCTAAAAAAGTATTGTGGACATCCAAATTCATACACTGGATTCATAAAATTGATTACAATCTACAAATTATTACCTTCAAATTCTTCAGCAATAATGGTGTTTGCTAACTGAAGACAACTTGGTTAATTAAGGAAAAAGATTAGATAACATTCATTAAAGCAATATGTTCAAGTTATTACTATTGGTAGAAAAAAATAATTATCAGTAGCCATTAGAAGCACTGCCAAACCTATAAACCACTTAGCAGGCTACACAGTCAAAACTTACAAAGGAGTTTCATTAGCCCAGGCAGCTCAGCCTGCTGACAAATAACAGCGATGGCAGGGAACGCCCCAGCCCCACGCTTCAAATTGCCTTCTTAAAGTTTTGATAAGAATTAATGATTTATACCAGAAAAAATATTACAACAGAAAATACTGTATTTGTATTATACAAACAATTGGTCTTAGAACCTATAAAGAAATTATAGACAAGGGAATAAGTTCCTGATCTTACTTTCAACACTATTATGTTACTGTATTATAACAATGATCAAGAACTGAGAAAATCCAAAGGTCAGGTATTTATTGTCATTAAAGGAAACGTATCTGATCACAAACCCTAAAAGTAACCTAGGGAAGGAAGAGGTGATTACCCAAATACTTCTCCACTCATCACAACACCTTTCTCAAGGGCCAATTCATTAATTCCTTCTTCATCCTGTTTTTCTCGTAAAAAGGGAAAACATCACAGCCTCTCCCCTCCACCATTTTTTTTTTTTTTAAAAAAAAGGTTTATTTTACCTTTTTGTATTATTTATTACTGTATGTTATTTCTGCTGCTGAGGCAATACGTATGATTTGCTGAACACACCTGGACACCGAAGACCTCTGCAAGACCAGAAAACCCAATAAGCTTAGACCTGACTCTGCCAGGTACAGAACACCTGCACCCAGCACTATTTTAGCTACCTGGTTCTCAAATATTACAAATGTGCACCTCCCTTTTTGTACCAAACCTACCAGCAGGAGCCTGCCATCCATCACAAATAAACCTTTTTTTGTTTTCCAGCACAAAAAAATTTAAAAGATAATTTTTAAACCAACATAAAAAAAACCAAAAACCAAAACTATTCAGAGAAGTATTAAAATATCTTGTTTTCCAGGACAGAAAACACTGAAAATACATTGAGGATGGACGCCACTGGGTATTAGTTTAAGTGTAAACGTACATTTAGACAGAGTGAGGCTGCACACCCACCCCTTGTCTCTCTCTAGGCTACAGAGAAGCAGGATGTGAAAGAACCAGATGATGAGAAACATAAATGTGGGACAGTCCCTGCCGGCACCTCCCTGCCTGCTGCGTGAGGATACACACTAAACCCCTCCGTTCCAGAGAAACGCGGGAGCAGGGATGAGGAGGGGCTAAGATACAAACAGGGATTTACTGGACCTGCTGTCAGCTGATGTGAGGTTGAAGATAACCTCAAAGTTGACAGGGATTACATACGTACACATAGATATATACACACACACTCGTGTATGGAGAGGTTTTTTACATATATATAATCAAAACATTTTATATATGTATAAAAAAGCAAATATATATGCTTTCATTCTCAATAGTTTCTGTTGATCAAAAACCCGCACTGAATGCGGAGCCCACCCCCCGTTTTTCTTCTTATTCCTATTTCTTCAGGCAGGGAAAACTTTCTGTTCTTGAAGCTAGGACTATTTTCACCTCTCTACACTTAGGACATTAAGCCTACAGAACTTGAACAGATAATTTCCTTTGTTTCAAGAGCCAGACACTTGCTGTTCTGCAACCCTTGTTTTTCTTGAAGGATACAAAAGTTACAATACTAATTATGCAGCAGATTGAGTCATCACCACCATAGGTCTTGGCTTCATCCTCTTCCCTGTCTAGCAGCACAAATCTACATCTTGGGTTTTATACATTTCCTGGATAAAGTATAAGTTTATCTGCTGATTAAACTATGGAATTTGTTGCTACTGGAATTTCTGAAAAAATAAGCTCAAAATCATAACGGACTTCTTTATATGGAATACACAGAAATTCACTGAATGACAGAAAACATTTGAAAACTACAGCAATTAGCAGAATATTATACAAATATTACAGCGGTATAGTGAATGAAGTTATGCTTTCAGTCTTCCAACTGCTCTGCTGGTGGGCTCAAGTTCCAAAATACTCTGCTTCTTAAATAATGAAGTAAACTCTTCATAATCTTCTGTGTCCAGTTTTGTGCAAAAAAAAAAAAAAAAAAAGCTATTTTTTAAAACACAAGAGTGTTTTGACAGATAAAAAATGAACTTCTACCAAATAAAATACACAAGAACATACAGCAAAAATTAAGCAAAATAGAGCATGATTAATTTGGTCCTTAGAAGGAATATAAAAGGACCAGCCTGATCTGTTGGAACATATCATAAGGCTGATTTATACGATGAACACTGAGATATATGCTTATATATCACATTTTATAAGAGGCATCATGGGACCACACCATCTGGTATGGAGACATCAATAACTGCACCTTTTAAAAAATAACAGCCAGAAAACAAAAATGATCACTATGAGGTTTTTTTTTTGTTTTCTTTTTAAATAAGGAAATTTTCCAAAGAAAAACAGCAGCACAGAAAGGTGTAACAGAACCAAACCCAGGCCTCGCCGGCAGCGGCCGCTCCTCGCAGGCGGCACGGGAGCCTCAGCGTTCCCACCCCAGAGTCTTGCTGCTGGTGCGCAGATGCTGTGGTAACAGGCAAGGGCAGACAGAGGAGGGCTTGGCCGCTGTTTCATTCATGCTTGACATAAAATATTCTTAAAAGAATAATTAGCATTAGGCAACACCACAGACAAAAATACTTGATACGTGAACTAGCTCTATGATTAAAATATCCCACAGAACTGTTTTCTCCTAAATAATGTAAAACCTAGTAGAACATACTCTGCTGGACTTTGCTTATTTACTGCTGGAAGAAATGCGCAACAATGAGAAGATATACTCTCACATCATGTGCATGTCTAGACATAGATAGAATTTGATTTTCAGGATATTCCGGACTCAGCAGCACGCAAAACTGTGGTGATGAAACACAACCGCATCCAATTCCACTGCTGTTCTTGGGTGCTTAGCACTAACACCTCTGTGAACTGCACCCTTAATACCTGTGTTATCATGATGTGTGTGTGACAAAAGCATGCACGAACTTTCTGCCAATTGTTCAGACAGTGAATTTGACTGGAAACGTTAGGGCCCCCAAGCCTCTGGAATCAGGACTGAGTCAGGCAAGGCCAAGCAAAGTGAGAAACAGACACCATACCTGCCAAGTTCAGTGTAACTTTTGTTGCCACAAGCAGAATAGACTCTAAAAATATAATCTGTAACCACTTTAACATATGTTGTTATTTACTATAAGCTATATTTAAGGTACTCCATTGTGGATTCAAAGAGTGAACAAGTTCTTGTAACTAAATGCAGGCTCCTAACTTGGAAAAAAAAGTCCCTTTAACCACGGGGAGAGAGACATATTCCTATGTACATCCTCATAAAACTAGACTTTGTCCCATCTGCTACATCTGTGATAGGTACCCAGATTTACTGAAGACAGCATTACTTTGATTTCATCCAGAAGATTAAATGTTTTTATCCTTGAGCAAAAATATTTCGTTTCTAGCTGTAAGTGCTGAAAACAAACTCTGACCAGGAAATTAGGAAATTTCCCTTCCTGAAAGAGCTCCTAATATGATGTGCACATCATCACCAATAATGAGATGAAATGGTATCGTAAACCACTGTAGAAATAACAAACCTGTTATGAATAATTCCCACCAGAAGTCCTGGAAACTGGACAACCTACTGTCTGTTCTTACTCGTATTTAGTCAAAACAGAAAAATAGAGGGAGATCTGTACGACTGGATTTCACTGGGCTTTACTCACAACTTACACCTGCATTCACTCACAGATGAGCAATTGTTGCCCTCCATTCTTGTCTTTCCTATTTGGCCAAACTGAACAGACAGCAAAGATGTCTGTTGTCCCCTGACACATTAGTATTCATTATGGGAAAAGTAAATGAGAACTATTTCATCTTCGGAGTGCTACCCTAAGACATTGACATCGGATAACAACATTAAAGTCATATTACAGGTCTTTAATCTGTGGCAGTAATAATGCTGCCTAGTTTAATAAAAATGCACATTAAAATAAATATTTTGGCTATCCACTTTTAGGAGTTTTCAAACAATATTATTACCAACTTGAAGAGACTTTGGAGTAGTTAGAAGTAAATTTTGATTGTGGCACTGTTGCAGTTATAGCAACTTGCTTCCTTTTCTGTTTTCCTACACTCTCCTGGAGAGAGCATGTTTTGTCAGGATTTCAATACTCTTAAAACAAACACACAACAAAAGTGGTCATGTCTCTTGAAATCATTAACTAAGTAAATAATGACAACGAACCAGAGCTCAAGAATTCTGTGCATCTCCTGCAAACACGATCTGCAGCGCAGCCAGTACATCTCTCACTCCCGAGATATCCCTTACCACATTTTTATTGCAATTCTACCAGAGGGACCAACTCTAAGGCAGAGCTGCCCGTGGAGTTCAGCAAATTGTAATGTCATAACTGTTGTTTAACCAAGAAAGTAATCTTCGAAGCAGGAGTCTTTCATATCAAAGATTTCTGGCCAAAGCAGACTGGCACTGATGATTTGTTACCAAATCATTTGGCACGATTAGAGGTACTCCAGCTACACTGACATGCTTCATGATACAATTTACTGATCAGCATGTTTAGAAGTTAGTAAATAATGTTTATGGCCATAAGAGCTGCCCTTTTAATTTGCTAAGGAGTTTGAAAACGTATCATACTAAGTTCTTGCTGGTTTACATTTACAAAATTGAGTGCCGGCGTCAAAGCTTGGGGAGCTCTAACAGTCGAACATGACCATGTGCATTTGCAAAGCTGCAGGCATAGCATTAGCCAATGAGATATTCTCTTAATTATGCTGTTTACCAAAAGTAAGAAATAAAATAAGTATATTTTTGCTGTTGGCTTCACAGAAAGTGCAATCAGCATTTTCAGATTGCAAGGTAGTCTCTCTTTGTGTTTGTTTTTGGCTGACGGATGACATTCCCTCGCCAATAATGTGTTACTGCTTGCTCTTTTTTTTTTTTTTTTCCAAATTGATAGATTGAATTAATTGAAAGGCTTCTAAATAATATTTCAGCACTCCCTTAAGAGCACACGAAACACTTGGGAAATGGAATTCCCCTAATTTTATTTTATAACCTCTATGGCTCCTATTGACCCCTTTTCTCCAGCTGCTCTCATAGTATGCGGTTAGATGCAGTGGCAGATGACAAGCCAGATAATATCAATTACAAGTGATGGCAGATGAGGTGAGCTGCTACAAAGAACAGTGTCTTTCATTTGAAATTTCTGCTCTTTATCTTTCCTGGAGAGATCATTCCTGTTGGACTGGACTTGTGCATTTGATGAATGGGTCAGCAGCGAGAATCTGTATGAGCAAATGAATAAGATGCACACGTCATCCCTCAAACCATAATGAAAATCTTTACAAGATTGGATTCATGCACTGAGATGATCCAAGAATATGTTCTTGTTTTTTACATACTACAATTTAGTTATCAGCATGAGGATGAACCTGCATCAACCATTCCTGAAAAGCAGGAAAGTAACTCATACATGAATGGTGCTACTATAAGCAGATATTTAATATTAAATGAATAAAAAGATACATAAAACAGCAGAGAGAGAAATTTTTCTCATTGTGTATGTTCCAATTATCTTTTTGAGGAAACAACTACAGACAAAAATGCCGAAAATGAAGTTTAATGGGCAGAAAAACCTTCTAAAGTGCCAAAAGCTGCTCAGTCCTATAATTATTTTTCTTAATTAGCATGCAGTGAGACCACCAAACTAATCTACACAGAAATATCTGTATACAACCGAGAGTAAAGGACAATTTAATTTACACTTAAGTACCTGCACACATATCCAGACCTCTGTGTTGTCAGAAGTGAGGATATTTACCACAAGTAGGATCTTGTTTCTGTGAACTTTACTCCTGCAAACTTTCTGTTAATTATAAATTGTAGTTATAGTCACTAGTATACTCTTTACATTGGAAAAAGAAGAAAAACAAAAAACAAAAAAACAAAAAACCACACTCTTTACATTGGAAGAAGAAGAAAAACAAAAAACAAAAAAACCAAAAAAACAGGCCCAACCATAAGACACACGAAATTCTAGCAAAACCTGTTTACAAACCTTTGAATGAAGAAAGGTTCCACTGAAAACCACACTTTTGCCAGAGACAAAACAAACCTGGGCAACAAGCAAGGCTGGCCAAGATGGAGTGAGCTCACCGCTACGATGGCTTCCTGAGCACACGCACAAAGGACCGCAACCCCTGGGCAGCAGTGCGACACTGGGCTACACCACCACCACCTACCCCTCTCCTGTCAGAGCTGTCCTTGGAGTAACCAGTTAAATACCCTTGGGTCAGGAGAGACTGCCCACAGACATTATTCTTCTCTTCACACCAACTGGTCCCAAGGGAGAAGCACAGGCGTGAAGGCAAACCTTGCACATGCCGGGCTGCACACTCAAATCCTAGTCACCCTGAAGCTGTCCTGGAGGATGCGGAGCTCCCCTTCACACCTTGGGAAAAGGACCAGAGCGGCTCTTCAAGCTGTCCCATAAGTGCTCTCCGAACAAGTTTTTGTTTTCACAAAAAGTATTTCAGAAATTCTTACTCGGTTTTTCATAGATGTTTACCACCTCCAGAAGCTGCAGGGTGATGATTTACTGATATCGACTAAAAATTATTCAGGAAAACCATTCACTTTCTTTGCTCAACCCATGTCGAGTTTGCTCAAGCTTGCGTTTCCTCAGCAAGGCCATTAACTGATATAAATGATATTTAGCAGGTAGAGATTCATTCCTTCATTCTCTCTCTTTCACGATGGAGAAGACTGAATTATACAAAGCCAAGAATAATGATACCCTAAAGAAGGTGAAAAAGTACAAGAAAAATATATAACAGCTGTTACAGTCTGGACAATGAAACACAAAAATATGATGAAGAATATCCACAATCAGCACATAATTTATTGATTGCCCTTTCTCAAATGAAGGGCCATCAGCTAGTTTAAAAGTAAAATTGCATACTAAAATAACAGCAGAGAGAGATAAAAATTATGAGGGTCATGCAAGGGGAAAAAGATGTATTTTCAGCAAAGATTTTTAAATGAGATGGAGAGTCAATGAGGCAGAGAAATACAGGAAAGCCCTTCCATGCCAGAAAGAATTGCAGAAAAACAGGTTCTTTGAGCATTAGTTGTGAAATGTTGAGTGGTGGTATGGGAAAGAAAACTAAAAAAGCAAAGCAGACCCTCTTGAAATAAAACGCCACAATCCTGCTTTCTAGAATGTATATTAATTACATTAGCATAATGGAAGCTGTCTGAAAGGCCAAACTGGGTAGAAGAAAATAAATGACTTGCTAAAAATGTGCTAACAATTTATATGACTGCAAACGTGAGTTTAAATTGTATATAAATCATGAACCGCACCACTTTGCTCTCTCCTGAACACACAGCTTTGAAATCCTCTTTCCCACGGACAATCCCAGTCCCTGCGCCACTGCTTGGAGCCGTGTCCACATCAACTTTTGCTAACCAACACTGCTGATGTCATTTCTCTTTCTGTGTCAGGGACCCGCACTTTCCCGGTCACTAGGTACATCTGCTTCCAGCTCATTGAATTCAGGCTCGAGTGAGGGAAAAAGGCAACAGGTGAAAGAAAAACGGCGAGCACTTGACCATGGCGACAAAGTTCAATGAATCTGCAGCCACAGGCAGAAAGTTCAACATAACTGGGGGAAAAAAAATAACACTGGGACAATTCACCAGGGCACAGGATGAATTCTCCATCACTGGGACTGGATGTGCTGCTCAGATACTGATCTAGTTCAGTTACAAGTCACAGGCCTAACACAGGAAGAGCTTGGTGAAATTTCACAGCCCAGATTACACAAGAGATCTACACAGACTGTCAGTGTGGTCCTCCAACACAGTTACACGTGTCACAGGCCACAGAACTCTTCTGGCCATCTCCACACAAGAGACGACACACACAGCCTGGGAGGGAGCCTCTGCATTCAGCTCTCCATCGCACGACACACAAGGCAACGTCCCGAGTCTCTCCCCCAAGTCTCAGCCCTCCAGGATTATACCCTACACAGTCCAGCTGACGCACTAAATAATTATTAAATCTGCCGGAGTACTGTACTCTTTCAGAATATTGTACAACCCTTCATAATGATAACCTTGCAGATATATTTGAAAAACAGGCAATAAGAATACCAAACTGCATTTTTTTCAAATATTTATTGAATGTTTTCACTGTGATTTATCCAATACAATTAAACAAAAAATACAAATTACTGAATTGTGAAATCATGTTTCAATCTACGACTTTATCTGACTATTAGAACGCCTCAGCCCAAGTTGCACTGCAAGGCTGTTCCCCAAGCTGTGTAATTTAGGGCTGATTTTAATCCAGCCCAAACTCCTGTGCTAGAACTGCTCTAAGGCTGTCCTGGCTCTGCTCTGGCTGTGCCGGCATGGACACAATGACTGCAAGGAGAGCACACAGGACTGCGTTAGCAAGGCTGAGCAGCTGATGAGGTGTGCTAATTCATTTCTAGGTCTATCTAGTTTGAGCATCCACAATGACCGGGCTTCAATCCTTGACCTACAGAATTTCAAGCATCACTTCACTCATACTAGAGATTTTGTATATAGACAAAATACAGATTACAGATGGCTTCTATGCCAGAAGGAAAAAAAAAAAAAACACTTTACAGTCAAGATTATTTATTTTACTGAAGACTTTTTAACAACAACAAAAAATCCTTCCAAACTCAGAACTGCAAATTAAGTTTAAACTTAGTAGACATGATTGTTGCTAAGAACATATATAAATGAGGTGGGAGTGGGCAGAATGACTGAAGTGTAGCTATAGTCAGACACTAACAGCTTCTCCTAAGAGCTCTTACCAATGCTATCAGAAATAAAAACCCTGTGATTTCTTGTACTCTGTCTACTCCTCTCTGTTTTATTCAGTTAACCACTCTTGTCTTATTTGATGGAAAAAGCTTAAAAGAGAAAACTCAAAACAATAAACTGTCATAAGATTAAGGAAAAATCCCAGTGCATGAAGACATATCACAGAATGGTTGAGGGTGGAAAGGATCTCTGAAGACCATCTAAGTCCCACCCCACACTTTAAAAAAGGGTCACCTGGAGAAGATTGCCCAGGACAGTGTCCAGACACGTTTTGAGTATCTGCAAGGACGGAGATGGGTGCTCCACCACTGAACCATCCTGGCAGTTCAAAAAAAAAAAAAAAAAAAAAAGCCTCAGTGAAGGAGAACAAGCTACCTGCCAAGAAAGGTGTGCATACAACACAGTGCTGTCTCCCAGCTCTCCTTGGCAAATGGTTCCTCGCCCAAGAGCTGATTACTCAAACTAAAAATCAGTATCAAAAGTAGGCAAAAATTCCACCTGAAAAAAAAGCTTAATATTTTAAATAAGGAAGAACCACATTTATGTAGAAAAAAAGTGTACTGGTTTTGTTAACCAGCCCTAGCAGAAAAATGACAGTATGCAGAGTACCCTACCGGATCTCAGACATGCTAAAAGCTTTGATTCAGTTCTAAACATCTGTCTGTCTCCCCACTAACCCAAGAAAATTCAAATTTCTTGAAGAATATGCAGGAAATAATACTATATACTGTGACTGAACTATCACGACAGTCACTGTCTTCATCTTTGCCACCAGCTCTGACACTTTTATAATGACATAAACACACAATCCTCAAACCTTTGCTTTGTATTTTCAAAGTTAGCCTTTAAAGTTAATTCTTTCTCTGCTTAGAATAATTTAAAAACCCCTACAATTATAACATCAGATGTATTTGTTAGCAATTGCTATCCAATGGAGCATGTCCCAGCAGGCATTTTATTTCTGAGAAATCCATCAAAGCCCCAGGAGGAAGTTACACAAGTACACAGATACTGCAAACAAATGTTGTAGGTGACAGCACAAAATCGGAACCACTCACCCCTTGTTAATAACCAATGGGTTAAAATAATGCCATACATTTCTTATTTTAACTATCAGTAAGTATATGATTAAATAGGTCATTAAACTTCATGCAGTTAAATTAAATTGTGATTACAGTGTACTAACTTACCCCTATCCTTACTGTGACATCCTCAAATCAGCGACAATGGAAAAGTGCTCAGAACACACCATGCAAGCCAACCGGGGAGTCTACCTGATATTCAGAAACCAAACTAAAAAAACTGGCAATACTTAAATACAGCGCAAGTTCCTTAGTGATAGACTCTCGTGGTTGCTCAAGAGCAAATCAAAATAACCATCAGAAAATATTATCCCGGGATTAAACAAGAAAATTTATAATAAAACTTATTTCTCATGTATTTGTTTAGATGAATGCTTGTACATATGTTTGTGCATGTGCATGTGTGTATGCAAATACATATATAGATATATATATAGATGAATGTATAAAATCTGACCTTGGTTTTAACCCCATGAAAAGAGAAAAGGAAGGAAAATAGACTTCAATATAGCTTAGGTCAAAAGAGCCACACGGAATTTATGATCCCAGTATGATATTTCAGGTCAAGAGCTACAGACTCTGTATTTCATTTGCAAAACAGAGAAAACAATAAAACCATATCCACACTGTCTCACTCCAACGTTGAAACAACAAGCAGACCTGTCTGTAACCTGTATCCTACAGTCTCCCCGGTGCATTTATTAGACAGAGCTCACTGCAGCAGAATAACCTGGGTCTATGGAAGGCACACCTGGTTATTAGAACCAGGGACAGCAATTAGCCGTGCTTTCTGTTGAAACTGTACCTCCGGTCTGTTTAGCAATATACATGATTGTCGCAGTTTCAAGATTTCATGTTACATCTTTAATTGTGGGCATTTAGCAGACTGCCTCTTATTATTAAGATACTGCTGACTTTTATTGTCAATGCGGCCACAAGACAAGGCTAATAATTACTAGTACCAGAAGCAGCTTGTGGTTTTATATTACATTGAGGTAAATTACACTGGAATTAGAGTGGATTACTTTTATCAAATGGGGAATAAGCTGTTAATTAACTCCCCGCTGTAGCAATCTTTTTCTGAGCTTGCAACTGTTATTAGCTCTAGATTAAACTGTTGAATTAATTTCCCACTTACTTACTATTTCAAGAGTTTTTAATTTACCTGGCAGCAGTTTTAATGGGAAATTGTATTAGTGAGCATAAATTGTTTTTGGGAAGGGTAAACAGTTTGTGATAATGTTTATTAAGTCGTTTTGTTTGAGCAAAAATATAATTGCAGTTTTAATTAGTGCATGGTTGTTGGAGTATTAGGTTTGAGATTACATTACGGCATTCTGAGAAAACAATCGCCCAAGTAATCCCGGCATTTATAACTGATAGCAAACAGAAAAGCTATGTCAACACTGCTCCAACTCGTGTGTGTGTACATGTGCACACATGGCCATGCTCATACAGCCATGCACACAAGCACATGGACGTCTAACAGAACAGCATGCTTGGGAAAGAACACGTCATTTCCCCTTGCCGTTAGCCAAAGGCACATGAAGCACTGCACTGTGCCTGCGCAGGCATGTGCGTATAAATGCACGACAGATGTCAATTAAGTAGCAGAATTTTGTGCACACTAAGTGGACACACCTCAGACCTTTCATACTTAAAATGTGAAAAATTCTGATCTTTTAGAAGGGGAAAACTTGCTTTAAATACACTATTTTCTAGCCCTCCTACTGCTGTGTCAATGGCAAGCCTAAGAGTTGGCACTAAGTCATCACAAGAAAATTTTTACAATGATGACAAGGAAAAACAACTAATCCACCAAAAAAAATTGCTATAGATCATTTACTTTGTTACGCATTCATTGATTATATAGCAGCTCATTTACTGTAGTTTGCTGTCTTGCGATCTTCGTAAAATCCTGGATGAGTTTCTTAAGAGACAACTATTCTATTAGTCTGTTCTAAATATTCTATAGTCTATTATAGTCTATATGTATATACTATAGTCTATTACAAATACTATAAAATTTAGAAAAATATGTAAAAACAATATCAGAACCTCCCAGTTTTAGGCAATATATATTCAGATATTTAAATTCAGAAGGACACTCCTCAACTTAGCCTTATGACTGAGTCATCAAGACAGGAGTCCATGAGGTTCTCACATGCCCTCAAAGTGGCTCAAAGTCCAACGGGGTGGAAATGTGACAGTAACTAATAGGAACTAACATCATGTTTCATCATTTCCTGTAAACATAGGCCACCTCATCTCATGCTGCAAAGTCCAGTGTGTGTAACAACAAGAATCCATTACCGCTGTGTAAGCCATACCAAAAAACCCTCCCAGCTGAGAAGAATCCACCTCTTTCTGCAAAGGGGATGCCCACCTCTCCCTACACCCAGTTTTGGCGCACAGGCCTCCCTGCCCTGCACACGCCAGCACAATCACACATTACTAATACACCCCAAAGTAACAACCAGCTTTTTACAGAACAAAAACCCCAGCAAACCATGAGCAACCCATTCCATTTCCAATTCACTTTAACCTACAGATTCTTTTCTCTCATTCAGTTTCTTGGCCAGACAGATCACACCCCATAATTGTCTGCCTCAACCTGGGAGCACCAGCAGCCGCTACACGCACGGCAGAGCCTCTGCTCTCCTGCTGCAGCCTCAGCACGGCCTGCCCCATTGCCAATCTCCTGAATTACCATTGTAATATAAAGTCCCTCCTTGTCAGGGGTTTGTAGGAACTAGACGGAGAAACCAATTCACCTTCCAAGTGACCTGGCAGAAGTAAGTTATCTGGGCCAAACCTGGAGCCCACTTCTCCAGGGAGGCCTCCACGTGGAGCTGGAGCAACTCACTGGCTGTAAGGCTGGAAAAGCAGCTGCTGCTAATGGTTCGTTACTGGATGGAGAACTATGGCCTAGCAACAGATAGAAGCAACTCTATTACAGCAGCAAACACAGCTGTAAATCATAAGGCTAATTAACATTTGCTCTTGGTTTTTGTTTCCCTCCATCAGCACTTTTTTTCCTGTACTGTGTTTGAGGTGTGGTCAATGTTAGAAACCATTAAATGTTCTTGAAAAAGTCTACAATATGGCTTTTCTAATTCAAACAGAAACATAAAAGTGTTCAACTGAAGTTTATTCAATTAATTTTAGTTCTCAATTTATAAAGATTTTACTATTCATGCAAAAGGAAAATGAGAATTAAGATGCAATGTGCTGACATTCAGTGTAGTTTTACAGCCTTTTTAATACAGAAGTAATTTTAAAAATAATAGGCTTAAAATAGTAAAAAACTTAAAACTAATAGTTTTGCTAAATTACCTTTTTATTACATGCTTTCAATTAGCATTCCCTCATCCTCCCACCCAACACGCAGATTGTTCTCTCTCCTCTCTGAAGGAAATTATGAGATGATAGAAGTACAGAAGATACTTCAACCCAATGTTGGGACCTCAATTGAAAACACACGCATACAGCATTCCCAGCATGACTTGTTGCAGTAAATTCGATAAAAGTTAACAGTTCTTAAAGATGTATATAACTTATGAAGCATGTTTCTCGCATACGGTAATAGAGGTTATTCTGCTACACTCATCAGTTATTGCATTTAATATGCACTATGGTAAACATTACAAACAACAAAATGCTTTCAATCTGAATATAGTTTTTCATTTCTTTGAAGTCATTAGAAAGCTGCTGTGGTTTCAGTTACGGTATTACTCTGTAGCATGAGGAAAATGTTATATTACAGGTGCAGAGAAGATTTAACCCATATGTTGCAAGGTTACATATGGATATAAACAATGGATTAATCCTCAGTTCCCTTCAGTTTTGACTGAAGAAAAATGGCCTAATTCTGGAATTGTATGGTTCCCTGTATTGTCAACACCTTTTATTTCATCTGCAGAAGGTTTTGTGAGACAGACCCTAACTGATTATAATTTCATCATCATTTATAAAACTAAAGATTACAAAATAAGTAGAAATACCCACACTGGGAGAAAGAAAAGAGATCACTCCTGCAGCCACTATGGACAAGCACGGTACCATAAACACCCCTCAGCCTTACTGCTGTAACAACAGCGTGCAGAGCAACTGCAACCAGACTTGAGATAGGCAGCTCAGGTATCCAAATATGTGAGTAAATAATATCACAGAGACGAGCCCCAAACCCTGTTCAAGAATGCTGTAAATACCTGAAGTCAAATTTCAGGGTGTTCTAGTAAGACCAAACTTAATACATGCTTGGGCACAGAAAGTAATACTTCTCTTTCCTGACTTAATGAGCGTAGCTTTTCATGCTCGAGGTTCTGTAGTGAAAGTCCACATTTGGAAATTCCAAATGCCTTCTCAATATCTTTTTTTAATTATTCTCTTCTTAAGGCATAAATATTTTACTCTAATAAAATCAGTCCTATTTCCAAAAAGATTATATCACAAGCACATTGATATATAAAACTATAGAGCTTAAGAATTCCACAAAAAATTCTGTTTGTCTATTCCTGTTCTATCTCTTAAACAGAAAAGGACAGTTATGCTAAAAAGTACCCAGAAAAAGCCAGCACATGACCACAATATATGCAGAACTGGGAGCCCATTTCCAAGAACAACTTACTAAGGGACTCAATCCATGTAACTATTAAACATCTGGGGTTTTTTCTAAGTAAAAAGGGCAGCTTAATTAGAGCAAATACCTTACAGGTTTCCTTGGAGAATTTATCTATCAACAACATGTATCATTTATACTGTCTTCATATCTTATTCTCTGTTATGCCATTCCTTAAAAAGGATCTCTGCCAAATATAAAACTGGCAGGCTACAGTACATCTGCGTTAAGACTAGCTCTCTACTTGATACCAGATTCATCAACCTGAATCTGCTTGACACACCCACTATAGGGCAGAAATTAAGAATATAAGCAGGTTCAATCACATTGTCCAGAATACAAAACCAAAGCTGTTAGATGAAAGAGACTTAAGTTTTTCGGTTTTTTTTTGGTTTTGGTGGTTTTTTTGTTGGTTTTGGTTTTGGGTTTTTTTTATGAACTGCACAGAATATAAATCTACTGAGAGATTTATGGAAATCTACAGAGCTTAATTTAACGTGGTTTTTTAGGTATGTACAAACACACATACAAATCAATGGAAATCAATTTATATCTTCCTATTAAGTTAGATAGCAATTTTATAGTTGTGTCTTACATCTAAAAGAGCAAATTTTAGACAGCTGTACAAAACAACAGGTAAACACAGGTTTAGAACCAGAGCCAAACACAGTCATTCATTCACATGAGATATAAATAATAGTAAACACCTTGGATTTGAAGAGTCTTGAGCTTTGCAAACTTTATCTGGGTTTCATCAGGAAAAAACAAAGTTCTTAAATCTGGAAAAAAAGAACACTATTAAGAGGACATACATGCTACTAAAACAAGAGTTTCATCCTTCAACAATGCAAACTTTTATTTATTGCTAAGTAGGGAAAAAAGTGACCAACACCAATACAAAGATCTTAAAAAAGGTTAACAAGCAACGAAGATTCAAACGTTTTTCAGTATGTTCACCCATGCAAATACACAAAGCACTGTGTGCATATAACGTGGTCTCCACATGTGTTCAACTGTTATCATCATCTCCAGGTGAAAGCTCCAAGCACAGGAACATTGCTCACATGAGCGTTACCTTCTCCAAGGAGAGACCGCGAAGGTGCGGTGCCATAGGACTGTTCACCTCCTCCGAAGGACAGCCAGAGATCAGTACAACCAAGACCGACTCCCGGTGACAGGTAATCATACCGTGGAGCCAATCCGCCACAAACCTCGCTCAGTACTAGCCCTGTTGTGTCTGAGTTAGGTACGCTGGAAAAATTGGATGACGCCTTTAAATTCTAAATGGTTTCAAGCTGCTGTAAACTTCTACGGCAATCAAAAATAATCTGTCATGGGACTAAGGGGTACGAACATCATGTCATAGCCACTCTGCCGTTAGGCGTATTGGAGGGTAAAGAATGTCATTTATGCATCAACTCACGGGAGAAGCAAGCAATCCCTATGAAGTGAAACTAATAATAGACTGGAAAGCAACGATTACTGTTTCACGGGCAGTAGCTATTTGTAGCAGTGGCTGGCCTAATTCAGCAGGCCTGGCCTGTCAGAGCCCTGGGATTAGCACGTGTTTAGATCAAAATCTATCTGGAAACATCAAGAAAGGGTTTAATGAGGAACAAAAGTCTTCATTGTTACATTTAATATTTGCTGAAACTTTTCCATCTGCACCATTACATTTTTAAAAAGCTTACTGGAAGTGACATCCCAAATAGAATACACATGTTGAGGGACGGTAACTTCAATTAATCTACGATAGCTCTCTACAATTTCACTGCTGAAGTCTGCTCTCACTATTCTTAGCAGAGCAGACAGAATGCCCGGAAACTGAGTGCGAGATTTTTTTAAAGACATGACCAATAATCATGGCCTCACTGTACCATACACATTTTCCATCAACTAAATGTTTCACATATATTGACTAATCAACCTCCTCACTCCCCACATGGTATAATCCAACTGCTGGCATCATTTTAGAGGAGTGGAAGCAAGAAGACGGCTGATGTTCAGAACCCAAACGTACAGCAAAATGGCACAATGGGGACTGGATGCCAGAAGATCCTGGGTGAGTCTCCCTCTTGTGCCACAGCCATGCACCTCCCTCTAGGAGATGCCTTAAGCACTTATCAGTTCTTAACATATTTTATATTAAAAAAAAAAAATCTCAAATCCAGTTCAAGTTTTGATGTTAAAGAACCCTGGGAAAGAGGTTGCCTATCCTCCTCCTTCATCCATTAGGCAAAATTAAAACTAACCTGGGGAAGATATTTCAATTCTCTTTTGCTTATAAATATTGTTCACCACAGATCAGAATGAATGCCTCAAATTGAGAAAACAATGCATTCCTATCAAAAGGAAAAATCAGAAGTTAATCTGATAAATATATCATTAATACTTTTTTTTAAGTGCAGTGGTGCAAATGGAAAAGTTTCAGCAAACATTAAATGTAACAATGAAGGCTTTTGTTCCTCATTAATACCCAAACCATTCTATGATTCTATGATTTCTTGATGTTTCCCAACAGATTTTCTCTCCAATTCTCTCTCTGATAAATTTCTCAAAGAACGAAAAAGAAACACAGAAAATAAGACACTGCAGTATACTTTCACAAGAATGTAAGAGACAAACAAGGGAACATTTAGCCATACCATAAGTTCTCATTTTCATAGGCATGCAGTCATTTCCACATCCTCTACCAGAGAGAACCTAACCAGCAGAATTACTCCGATCTAACTGTTAATTTCACTGTATCAGGACAGAAGTTCTAGCAAGATGTTACACAAATATGCATTTGGACTATTGCTGCTTCATAGATCAGAAAAATACCTAATAAATGATAAGGAGCTAAAAAAGAACAGAAGGTAGCCAAGAGGAGAGCAAAGGCCATCCTTTGATTGTACCACATCTTTTATGATAACAGCACAAACTATCCTCATCTCTGTCTACTCACAAGCCAAAACCACTCCCCGCAGCCATTAGAGAGCAAGGTTTGCTGTTGTGAGTACAGAACTTTGTCCAAGGAACAAATTCCAATACAGAACGGGGACAGCCAAAGAAGAGTGGCCAACGTTGGCCCTCCATACACAGGGCATGGCATGCAACCAAGTGTAGCCACAGGAGGAGAGCAGGTCTTGGGGTTTCCCTCATCAATGGCAGAGTAAAGAACCGTCATCATACTTCAATCCGGCCACTCCAGCACCCTCCTTCTGTGTAGGGTCAAGCCCAATGCCAGCCTAACCTGCTGTCCACCTATTAGTCATCAAATTCCTGATCTTGATCCCTGGCAGCCATCCTTTGGATCCCGAGAGATTTGTTGAACTTTCAGGGATAAGATTTATCTCTCTCATCAAACCTTTCCTAATCCTCCTCCTTTTGCAGGTGGCACAGACACTGCAGGCATGAGTATGGGACCCCTACCAGAAGCGATCCTATGATTTATTGCTTCTGATTTCTATCTCTTTTGTATCACTCCGTCTCTTTATTGCCTGGAAATAAACACTAACTTGAAAGGAAAAGAAAAACAGCCACAGACCAGTTTCTAGGATGGCTCTGCTTCTCAAACCAGAAGCACGTTGCAGAGGATTTTGGTGTGGGCCATGATACTGAAATGGCTCAGCTAATTGAGGGCAACCTCAAGGTCAACACAAATTGTGGTGTAGACATAAAAGTCAAGGGCAAAAAAATAAAGGGGAAAGACAGAGTAATATGATGCAGTGAAAAATGGAGATCAAGAGAGACACATCGGAAAGGGAAGGACATGTCCATACCAACAGGCAAAAAACCTTTCTCAGGGTATTTTCCTACGCATAATCCGCAGTGAAAACTTCCCATCAATGAACAGAAATTCTCAACACGATTAGGATTCATGTTTAGCTAATATATATGACTGATAAGCTACTATGACAAAATACTATCTGTAATTAAAAGTTTTAATGAAGCACTTCCAAAACAGGAAGGCCACAACAATTTATGGTGTATTTCCTTGATGTTCAATAGGTTTGGAAAAGAGATTCTGGTGACAAGTTTTCAGCAATCTGACCTAGCTGCAAACCCAAAATAGCCTTCTGAAGCTTTATACAGACTAATCTAATACATTTTAGGGAAAAAAAAATTGAGATCCATACGTCATACAAGACTACACAGAACCATTTTGTATTGGGAAATACCAAAACCCACTATCTAAATGGCAAAGCCCTCAGAATTGCCATTGAAAGATGGCAAGACTTTCTGGGTCAGCTGAATTTGAATAATAGGGTGTTCTTAGCCCAAATAACCTATTGACTTCCATATATAACAAAATAGAGAGACTCTTTCAAGTGCCTCCTAGATTTAGCAGCTGTTGCTCTGACATTGTCAGCAACGCATCCATCTTAATCACAGTACGATCCTTTCAACTTTTCTTTCTGAGGCTCTGCTTACTTCCTTCCACCCTTCGAGTCTCCTCATCTGCCCAAGATGTACGTGAGCTCAAAGTACTGAGCAAATATGAGTTAAAACAATAAATTCCGCTTCTTCTGAATCATCCCTCTTTGTTTTTGTATGATATGTAAACATCTACATATTTTGTACTTATACATGTAGGAAACCTACATTCAGATGCCTAGAGGAGGTGCCTTCTGGCTACTTTAGTTTTTCTGTTCTTATGCACTTTGCTGTACCAACTCCCCAATAACTTCCCTTGCCCACCACCACAGGCATTTTACTTTTTATTCTCATTATTCTTTTTTATTTTTGTTCGCTTGAAATAAAAGACTCCATATGTTTTGCTCTTCTTTTGCTGGGAAATGTTAATGCTGCGAACCATAGGGCACAGTCAAATGAGGGACTGCCACTTGGACAGAATTATTTACCCAAGTATTGCCCAGGGTATATCACCCGTATAAGTGCTCTAGGCCGATCTCATATTTGTTTCTGCCAGAATTTAAGTCAATATTTTAGTGTTGAAAACAATATTTAATGCCTTACAAGGGAATATTTGTTCCATCAAACTCTACTGCTACTTAATGGCCTACAAGTCACTGCAGATATGTTTCTAGTTCTTAAAAATGTGACCCACCTGAATTATATCTGCTTTTGAAAGAAAGCCCAGCCATATGCACTTTTAGTTAATTTTAAATCATATTCAAACTCTGCTCCTCATTCAAGTTCTGATCTGAAAAACTGAAATATTACTTTAACTGTATAGGTCATAACAGAGTCGGGAGTGCCTTAAAAAAAGAACAGTCCTCATATTTCACCACCAAAGCATGAGAAGGCTGCACATCTGAAACAGCTTTAGGACACTGGGTAATTCACATTCACTAAGTGGATTAGCTGAAATAAGCATAATAAATGGAAGAGAATAAAATAAAAAACAATTTCACACTAAGTGAAGGCTTGACTTATAGGAAGCGGCAGCTCTGATGGCCCAAGGCATAGAATTAGTTTTGCCACTCGATAATTTGACTGATTCACTCGAGTGGCCAGAAGAGGACATTTTCTGCCTGATTTCAGTGTAATCAAGTCACCTGCTCTGTGATTGCCGGGGCCAAGCCAACTGCACTCTGCTGCACCCCGCCTGCATGACCTGAGTAGCAAGAACAGCATTTTCTGCACATGTGTGCAGAACTACTGAGCTGTTAACGATAATGAGATTTAGCTACATCTGTACATTAGTGTATCTTCATTTGAAAACATATTTGCAGTAAGAAAATAATCTATTCCATTAACTCCTTTATTTACATAAAGTTTGGGGCTACTGACGGGATGTTCTCTCGGTTACATATACCCACAAAGAGCTTATGCATTACTTCTACCTGGACAGAAGAGGTGACGGATGCAAATTTTGGGAAAAAAGTAATTCCAGGAGACTGGAAATATAAATGACATTTTCTGTCTTAATTAGAAATGACTATGAAATTCTTTACAATTACAGCAAGATTTTGTGTTAAATTTATGTAACACCCTTTAAATATAATCCTCTTCCTCGTATATATATTATATAAAAAGACTATAATAAGCAGAGATTTGGGATGTATATGAACAACTTGCATGACACAATGTCAGCTTTATTCCTGCTTTGCTGAACTGGGGTCAGACTGATAAATGCAATATATGTGCTCATCTATAAGCATATGACCAGTTTCACTGGTTAGTATTTATAGGTAACCTTTCAAAGTAATAATCGTATACTGCATGTCGAAAGAACAGAATTTTATACTAGTACTGAAAAGAATATTTTCTTCCCTTTATGCAAATATTAGATTGAGACTGCTCCAGTCAGGAGAGATAATCGACTCAGAAATATCATTATTACTAAAGCACATCCAATCAATATGCAAATGTGAAAAGCAGTAATTAAGTATTTTATTTTGTACAACTGTGCAATGGTAAAGACAAAGATATAATGTGTATCAAAATGATTTAACATTTTATAACCAATTTTCTACTTGACATATGTTCCTGCATGATTCATCCACATTTTTCAGAATCAAAGTCCATGATCTGGCAAACTAAATCTGTTAATAAAAAAGAAAAGGTGACCTTGCTTAATTTAATAAGCCTGTGTAGAAATACTCTTTCAACATGTTAAAGAATTACAAAAAGGTTATCATAGCTCGCTTTCATGGGAGAGTACTCTACCTTTTCCAGCTCATTTCTCAGGCTTTTACTGTAATTCATTAGATTACATAAAAACAATGTAGATCATTATATTTTAATAAAAGCTTTCCTTTCCTAATAAAATGTCTGTCATTTACATTCAGGCATGGTTTATATAAAATGCTTCTCTTTCTGAAGAAAAGCTTTTCATATTCAAGTCACGGGCAGTTGGTAGCTCTAAGAATTATTTTTCTTTGCAAAAGATTTTTCAGGATTAATTCAGTTTCTAGACTGAATCCTCCAGAACTTTGTTCCTACGTTTATCTTTTAAACAGGTACAACACGGCAAGGAGCAACACCAATTGCTATCAGCACACCTCTCTGGAAACTGAAGAGGTCTCTCTCTTCAGCAAAAGGATGGTGTGTAATACTGCACTCATTAAGTCAGCTTGTTTTTCTTTACACCAATTAACGTTGACTGTGATAAAATAGTTTCTACAACACCAACACATTTCCAGTGAAATCTTAATACGGTCCCAGTCACTTAATAAGAACGATCAGACAATGAAATCTATTTTAGTTATGCTAGCTTCAAAATACAAGTGTGTGCCTCTTCAAAACGCTCAGTAAGAGATGTTTCCTTTTCATCATGAATCCTAATTTGTTGCCAGCACTTGGCATCATGTTTTATTACTGGAGAAGGGCTGAAAGAAGAGCACATTCTTCTTGCACAGGAGGAAACCTCGATCACAGCCGCTCTACTTTCTACATAGCAAAGGTCTGCTGCTTGGGAGATGAGCTACACAAGCAGCTTCTCCAGAAAGGACAGCGAGGCAGCCTTCATTGCTAGACTTGCTTCTCTCAGTTTTCTGCACACACATAAAAAATATGCCAGAATTCTCTCCCAGATTGCCAGGGCAGCTTTTCAGTACCTGACATACAGAGACAGAGACTGAAATGGTCCCCTCCTGATCACACACAGCTCTCTTTGCCTACCCTGAACGTATTTACCCTCTGCTTTCAGCATACCAAGCTCTGCCCTCTGCAAAACCAATGCAAAGGCTAATCCAGAAAGCAGCAAGAGCAAATGAAAAAGTTCTACTATTTGTTACCACTGCCTCAACTCCAGTAGAAATATTTTCAGGAGAAGGGAGAACTAGAACCAGTGTTTTGCAAATCAACATCCTCAGACCAGCAGGATTTCCATCTACCGCTTGGATTCCATGTGCAAGCCACTCCCATCACTCTGAGCTGCTCAGTGAGGCCAAAAAAGAAAAAATAACTGTCATCTTTGAGGTGACTTCCCAATCAGTATCCATTCCATGAAAACTTCTTCCAACTTTTTGTTCAAAAAACCATGTTGCTTCTTTTCACAAACCCTAGTCTACACAAGACAGGAGAAGAATGAAGACCACTAGGACAATCAAAAAAGAATACTGGTTTGACATAGGCACTCACTGAATTCACAGTTTTGCAAAAGAAACCTTATAGATCATGTTTTCCAAAACACTATATTAAACTGCAAAACACTTACATTTAAGCAAACAAGCAATCCAACCCAAATCAATGGGATTATTTGTTTGCCTAATCTTAAAAATGTACTGAAGTATTTCACTTGTTTAGGACTCTAGAGGTCTGTATGACAAGGACCGAAGCACCACAGCTGTTAAATTACATTAAAAGTACACAATACATGACCAGAATTGTAACTATGGAGATACTTGGATTTAAGTATAGTATAGTACATGCTTACTTCTTGATCCAGTGAGATTTATTCCTTTTCTGAACAATTCGCAGCAGTGTTGTCATACCAAGAATTTTGCCAAAATACAGTCTTATAAAGCTTTCCTTTAGGAAACGACACTACTCAAATCTAATACAGATCTGAAATAATATTATCTTAAAATGCAGTGTTATGTAAATACAGTAGATTTTAGCCTTGCAAATAGATGATGGATCAACATTTTTCTGCAACCAGCAATGTACTATCCAGCCAACAGTTATAGAGGGTTACCTCTCAAAGTCACAGGAATAAAAATTTAAGTGTGCGCAGATACCTCGAGCTTAACAGGTCTTCTGAAACACTGCTAGACAAATCTCAAGCAGAGTAAAGGTACCAGGGAGGATCTATGCTCCTTGCCTCTGACACTGTATACCATAATACTTCAATTTCTATTGTTAGCAGAAAATATGCTTCTTTTAAAATAGCAAATCACCAGTAAGCCTTATGTCACCCAAGGTAACAGCCCGGAATCTGAAGATGCTCAATTTGCCTGCCGGATGATTATCACCCTTAAGTGCATTTGATGAACTTTGTAATCAGCTAAATCAATAAGCCATTCTCCGTTAGCATGAACGTAAAAATTCTTCAATGACAACATAACTTCAGTGAATCCAAATAACAATTTCCTACATTAACACACAAGACGGAACAATATGCAGTCAGCCTGGGATTCTTACACAAACACTCAAGGCATTTAAATACGCTTGCTGTGGTACTGGTTAAAGGTACCAAATGGAAAACATTTCAGACTGCACCTATTTGTTCAACTTAATCATCTTATTGTAAAGGAAAACAAAACCTAACAAAAACTATTCAATTACAATAGTGTTGTTACTGCCAAAACAGTCCTACAGAACACAGACAGCGCTGAAGACAAACCTTTCTACCTCCTGCTACTATTTTTCATTTTAACACATTTCCTAATGATGACTTTAAAAAGCTAGAACACAGTTCGAAAATCAGTTAAAGATGCAACAGAGAGAAGCAGACAGGTATTACAGCCATTGCAGACCTCAAGCCTTCAGACAGCAGGCTAACAGAAAAGCTAGCAGGGAAGAATGTCACCAATTCTGGAAACAGATGAAAACTTAGAGATTTTCTTAACCCTGTGGTACTTGGGCCAACTTTTTCAAATGGGTCCCTTCCATCTGCAAATCAAGATAAATTCAGCACAGACTTCCCCTGAGTGTCAAGACAATATAGTCTTAATTCTCTCAGTGTGACCACTTTGGTTGAACTTTGTCATCTCAAAAGATCTAAGAACTCAGCAGGATCAAATTTTTATAAAATTTTATGCAAAAGCTTAAAAATGAAAGTATATTACTGAGTTTCACACTTCTCAGACAATAATTAGTAGCTGAGGCTATGTGTAAATTAAATTTACAACAAGGTTAACCGTTCAGTAAATTCTCAACAGCTTTAACTATTCATTTGTCAAAAATGTAATGTCCCACCCAGATAAAGCAGACACTAAAAATGGATCCCTAAAGAAAGATAACACTAAAAGAGAAAAGGAAAGAGAGGAGCGGAATGACTCATAGTCACCAAGTATAGTTTTCAGACTGTCAGAACTCTACTGGACAGCTGTATTTTAAAGAGTAACGATATGATCCTGCATTCCTCATTCACTCCAAGTCATGCTCCCTTCAGCACAGAAATTTGCTGGCATGAGATGGGGTGGTGCTCAATCATGCGGCATACATGGTCTTTAATTTTAAAATCCAGTTAAATAGATGTTCTAACATCATTTTTTATCTAAGAACATTTCATGATAAAAGAGTGAGCACGTAACTTATTTGTCAGCTTTACAGTGAGTGGATAACTTTCCTGTGTTACTCACACGAGCTTTCATTTCCCAAAGCTATCTGCATTCATTATGACAGTAAAAATGAAGAGTTGCTAAAGAGATGTATGCATTTTTATTATTGTTTGAAAAAATAGATCTTTCTACAGTCCTTTGAGCTTCTGAGTGTGTGATTTGTATAAAATATTTCTCATTTTGGGGACACAGCAGATGGAGTGCAGGGCACTGTGGGATATGCCATTTATCACAATGACAGTGCGTAGGTAGCACTGATCCTCTCACCACAGGGGGAAGCCAGAGCTGCAAATGCGGAGCGGCATTAAAAGCCCGATGAGTGGAGTTTGGCAACACTTGTACTACTCATTAACTTAATCATATTAATTTATTAGCCATATATATCAAAGTAATTCACTACTGAATTGTCACCAAGAACAATTTATAAACTGTTAACGTTCCCCATAGGCAGAGGAGTGTTGTGGCATCCTTAATCAGTATGTTTGCCTTTGATTAAAAATAATAATTTCTACCAAGCCAGGTAATGCCAGCAATGACAAAGTCATGCATATGTTTCCCATTATAAATGGAACTTTAAAATGACATCTATGACAACTGAAAAAAAAAAAAAAAAAGGATAATTGTAAACAGTGAAATGAGCCACAGAAATAAGATGTAAACATACAAAAATGTTCAGTTCACTGTGCTGGGAAAGAAAAGGGTTTCCTTAACGCTACAATAGGCTGCTCCCTGCTCTCGGAGGCTGCAGGACTCCTGCCAGCAGCTGCAGCCACAGCGGCCCTCCATCAAACACCCCAAGAGGTGAAATCAGTCAATAGACGTTCGGTAAAGTGACCCTGAGTGCACGCTGATTCTTCAAATAACAGCTCTTTCTTGGAAGCAGGCTTTACAATACAGACAAACCTTCAGAGCCCGGTTGTGGCAACCCCTGTCTGTGAGCCAACGCTACCCATGGAGCAGATCCACTGCCTCCAGCCCCACTGTCCCCTCCATCAGGAGCCCACTCGCTGCTCCCGCGGCTCCGCTCGTCCGCCCCTGAGCACAGCGTACAGTTCCTCAGCCAGGGGAAGCTGGTGGGCACTGGAGCAGCACCAGTCTCGGATGGAAATAAGGAGACAATCCGTAGGGTTGATGGCAGCAGGGAGTTCCCACAGGCAGCTCTGCACATCCGGCGAGCTGTGATAGCTGACCCTGTGCCCACCTTGATAAACAGCAGCTGGACACCACGGACCTGGAAAGCCTCTGGTGTCATTCATTCCTCTAACAAGGATATACCAAATTAAAGTGCCTAGAGACTGCAGCAAATACTCTGATCCTCTCTTTCCTGTAGAAAGACTAAGTGGCTGCTGATTATCACTGCTGAACTGAAGTAACACACGAAGTTTTCATACACCTGTGAAACTACTCTATTCGTTTGAGTCCCACAATGATCTGACTTGGTATAGCTATTAAAATATTAATTTCACTAAAATATTAATTACATTAAACTATTTTGTTCACAACAGCTTCTCTTAACTATTAATAAAACAAAACTATACTGAAAAAAAGGATTCCTATCTGTACAAACAGGTTAATATTTTAATTATTATGTTCTTAAAAACTCTAGACAAAACAGCTAATGAGACAGCATCTATTTTAACTGGTTATGAAATAAAATAGAATTGTTTCAAGGGAGGTGAAACTAATATAGCTGAAAGAAAATAGCAGTTTACCTTACACATTTGGAAATGCAGGTGGTTTGCTTCTGTCACCTGGGCAGACCAAAGTAAGAGAACAGCAGAGACCTGATGATAAATGCTGGCAGCAGGTTTAACCAGGAGGAATTAACACCAGGGAGGGCCTCGGCCGTCCTGCCCGCTCGGGGCAGCACCAGCCACAGTCTCTGCACACAGTACATTCCAACAAGCTTGCCCTACCGAAGGATCAACTGAGGGTGAATCTCTAACCTCTGAAATTCTGAATCCTCCCACCTCGCACCCAGTACAGGCCACTGAAGTTGAGCATCCATTTGAAGATTCTTTGTTTTCCTTTTCTAACGCACAATTGCCCATCAGTCAGCCTTCCTCCCATCTCCTGTGTTGAGCACTCGGCATCCTTCAGCCCTAAATCCTCCCTGCAATCTACCCACCGACCTATACGGCACATACCCTGCCAAACTACACCAGATCAGGCCTACCAGCCTGTCCGCAGCTCCGGACGGCAAATCTCAGAAATATCAAATGGCAGCAGGCATGTTTTACACAGGCTCGGGTCCATCTTCCTGGCGCCCAGCCTCACCAGACCTTCCAGCACCCCACGAGCTTCCGCTGTGGGACTCCCAGCCCACATGCCATCAGAGAGATGTCCATCCTACCACCTGGAAAAAAAAAAAAAAAACTGCCCCAGAAAGCAAGTTTGTTCCCTGTACCACAATCCAACAAAGTCCTAGGGGCAGGATGACTTTCTTCATGAGGCACCCTCTCCAATACCTTGAAAACAAGACAGAGCAGCCCCCAGAATGGTTTTATTGAAATAACAGGAGCCATTCTACAAATGGAATAAAGAAAAATTGCAATGAAGAATTCATATACTGGTTTTCTAACCTTTCTGGGGGATGACCTAAATGAAAGGCAGGAGGAATGAAGCTGGCACGGATAACTACCATAAGGCGCAACTACTCTTTCAGCTCCATTCCATATCAACAGTTTTCTGAACTACTGGCTTAAGCCATGTAACGGATTTCAGTTTCTCTCCACACAGCAAACTACTGCTTCAGTCCCTGAAACTTCCTTGAGAATCTACTCCATAAGCAAGCCCCAACGGTCTTGTTAAGATACACTGATGACAAAGACTTGTACATTAATAGGAGATAAAGCCTTTTTTGTTAATGTCACTTCATCACACTGCATTGTTTAAAGAACTGAGCCTTTGATGACCATCCCTCGGTGACATACAGGATTTTTTCCTTGCCCTCACAGCAGGCAAGGGCACCACGCTGCTTTCCACATTTCCTCCATGAATACACGAAGAAAAACACTTTCTCCTAAGTTCATGTAAAATGGACAGTACTTAAACATCAGCTCTTGGGGGCTGCAGTTCGGGCACACTTACTGTGCTGTTTACACAAGCCCTTCCCGGTGGCACGCATCCCAGACCCACCACCTCATCTTTCTCAGTCACAGCAGTTTTAACCACCCTGCTGCTCTAGTCTCATCATAACTCCCATGTTCCCACTCCCCAAAGGTGGAAGGTACCTACAAATATCTAAAAAGGTCGAGGCTTCACTTTCAGCTCCTTCCCAAATCACTTGTGTGTAAGAATAGTCATGGGCCACTTTGCCAAGAGGTAAAAAAATTACACTGTGTGCTGGGAAATGCAGTATGCCTAATTTAACTACCTGTTTATTATGTGAAAATGACCATGTAAACTGAGCTGACACAAACCAAATGGGTGATGAAAATAACAGCACATTTCAAGGAGTGGAAACACAGATGGCTCACTCAAGTCTGCAGGAAGTTACTAATCATCACTCTGTAATACCCTCCACAGACAGATCTGGGAGCTCTGCAGCCAGAACAGCAACTTCTTGAGACCAATCCAGGTAACCAACAGCAAGCCCAGACACAAACTCTCACTCTAACTTGACAGAAGACTAAAGAGAATGCAAAAATTAAAAAATTCAATGGATGGATGAAATCACGCTGCTATTTGCTGATGTGGAGTCTGTTTCTAAAATTAGCTTATCCGAAGAAGAAAACAACTCACATACTAAGTTGGACACATCAGAAAATGAGGTAGCCACATAAGAAGAGTATGTTTGGGGTTTTTTTTTTAGAATAATGTAAGCAGATTAACATAACCACCTGCATATCTGTGCTGTAGGAAGAATGGGCAAGATCAGACACAGGGACTATCAATGAACGGACAAGAAGACATCCAGAAGAAATGCTTCAGGCTACCATAGTGCACCTAGAAGAAGCAGGTAACCAAAGATGTCACCAAGATGTAAAGAGTCGTTCTTGCCTCCATATCAGCATCAGCTCTGCTGGAAGGGATGGATCCAGCCCTGCCACGCTGCAAACTCTCCTCAGTCTCTGTCCCTGGCCCTGTTCCCCTCCCATGGCTGTCTGAAACACCCCGTGGGAGCAGAGCGCAGTCCGCACAGAAAGTCTCTACCAAGGCAGCAGGTCACCGAGCAGGGGCAGGAAAGAGATTCGGTTTTACATACAAATTCTATGGGCCAAAACTGTCAGAACAAGAGCAAATTACATGCAAGTGTGATCATAAATAGTCAAATGACAACTAAGTCAACAGACAACAGGTTAACATCCTTGCAACTTTTATTCCAGTTTATTACCCACCACTCATAAGTCTGGAAGAAAAGCATCTATTCTGTGAGAAGCGTTAAAACGCATTTTGTTCTTAGCTCAGCCAAAAGGAAAGAATCTGATTGCAAAAGTGTTGAAGGCAACCAGAGCAAAGCAGTCAGTAATTAAGTGTAAATAGGTATAAATAAAGCTAATGGCAGCCTCATATCCTGGGTGCTCCATCAAGTTTACAACAGCTCAAATCCCCACTGAGTTTGCAAGCAGCTCTTTTGGCACCTTTCCTTACTCAGCAATTCCCCCAGCTTTTACACTCTTCTTTCTTTACAAACAAGATAAAACAACACAAGAACTTTAGGAGCTCTGACTCCGGAGTGAGGTGACCCCAGAGACTGTCAGCGTGGAGCTGCGCTGCCGCAGGCTGGTGGCAGGGCTGCTTCACCCTCCGGGCCTGCTTCCCCCGCGGGGACCCGCCTCATCCAGGGTGCTCAGTGATGCTGCAATGCTCTGGAAATGTGCGTTTTCTCCTGCCTACAAGCTGCTCCCAGAACTCCCTTTCAGCTACATGAGGCACGCTGTCTGTGACTTTTGGCACTGGGTCACACTGAGGTTTTTACAGGCGGCTCCCAAGGTCATGAAGGCGGCTACCCTGGGCCCCAGCTGAAAGACAGCCCCCCGGGGCCCATCTTCTGATGCAACCCTCTGCACGTTAAATGAAGTGGGATGTATCCCGGTCATCACTTCAGGCTCCCAACAGCTCGCAACAGTCCAGAAATTCAACTTAAAAAAACTTTACTCAAACTCTGTGATACTCAGAATATGTGTGAGACACAGAATGTGTCCATGATGCTATTTTACCGCGCACACTCAGCACGCTGCATCCTACAGGATTTCCCAATTTGAAGCAATCTGATAAGTCTGCATAATTTGATGTCCTATTTGCAAACACACACAGGGTGGAAAACTGATATGGAATATTCTGGATTTCTGACAAGAAATTATCAATGCAAGGTGGCTCTCATGCTTTCCTGTCTATTAGCAATAATATAACACCAAATCCATGAAATTCGTCAGCTGAGAACATGACAGAGCTACTAAAAAAGTCCCTCATTTATAAACTCCTCATAAGAGTAAAAACACAGTTGTTGATCCCTGCCACATACATGAACAGTGCATGAAGTTGCACTAGCTCAGCTGCGGTGCCTGGCTCTAGCAGAACTCTCTCATACTTCAGTTAAGGTTACTGTGACTAGTGCTTAAGAACGTTCATTCCCACTTCCACAGGGATAAAAGGTTACTGGGTCACTGTGAAGTCCTTGTGACACTTGGAGGATAAATTAAAGATCTCAGCTTTGTTACTCCCCTGAACACTGAGACCCACTGAGGCACTCAGCTGCAGTGCAATCGGTTCTGTAAAGAGAGGGATCTGCAAGATCAAGACAGAAGTCACTATACTCCTATCAATCACTTTCTAAAATCTGCTCCCGTAAGATGTTCTATGATTTTATATTCTGCTAAACACTTCCCTAAGTTTGGTTATTATGGAGATACAATATATTTAGACTGGCCTTTGACAGTAGTCCTAAAACTGCTAAGCCTGTTGAATATTTAAAGAATTAATTTTATTGCTATAGTCTGTTAAGATAGCTTTATTACCAAAATAAACTTACCTTTAGTGCATATCAATGAATAAAAACTTAACTCACTCATCAGGATAGCAGAAGATTTAATTTAAACTCTATTAATAAACTAATGAAGTAAAATAAAATACTATGCATTACATTATGTTTAGGGCTTGTTTATAATTTCACATATTTTCATGCTAGTTTTTTCATACTATGATATTGAAGGCAGATTATTAAAATAAAATCCACTGTGGCAGTGTGGACTTATCTGCTTTTCCAGTGATTCTTCTATAATTCGTACAAGCAGTTCTCTATCTTCCCAGCATACATTAATGATGTTACAATACAATACACATTAGCCACGCTGTTCATATCCCATGAGAACTAAAATACACACGCATCTGAAAGGAAGAAATGCATGCTACAGGGTTCTCCGAGACAATAGTTCATTTTCTCTTTTTTTTTTTTTTCTTTTACTAAAATAACACATTTAATGGAATTTCCTGTAAGGAAATTACAATTAATAAAGAACTAAATTACAAATCCATTAGATTTCAGTCACTGCAGCAACAAAACAGAGTTTTCACGAACACTCAAAAAATCCAATAATGTAACCTCTGGTAAAGCTTGAAAAAGCCCTGAAGGACAAGGCAGTCAGATCAATATTAGTTTATTTTAACTGCTGTGCAGTATGAAGAGATGAGGCTGATCATCTGATGGATTTTATTACCTGTCGGAGAGATAAGTCCTGGTGATAAGAGGCCTGGAACTCCATGGGGCAGAAGGCGTGCATTTTCTTGTATCGCAACTCCTAGGGAACGCTTGGGGGGTCTTCCTGGTCGTGAGCTGATGAAATAAGAAGGATAAATGAAAATGCATTTTCTTCTTGAAATATTTCCTTACTAGACATAGTATTGATTTGTATAAAATATATGAACCATCAATGATGCACAAAAATGTATTAGAAATTCTTGCCTAATAAAAAGAAATAGAAGTTGATTAAACATGAAAAAATTGTACAGGTTTGAAATGAATGAACCTTTACAGATTCGCTGGTGCTTTTCATTATTCCAGAGAGGTTAAACCAAGAATGTAAGCTCAACCTGTCAAAATTCTCACCATCCCTTGACCAGCTTACGAATTCTGATTTCAGTTTTTAATCCAAATTGTTAAAGGTCTGTTTACAGACCTGTTACATTTAACTATTGTTTTCAGCTACATTTATCCTTTACATCAGTGTGTGTACATGAAAGCGTCCTACACAGCTGCCATCATAATACAGAGATTTACAGACCAAAAAAGCATTTGAATTGACTTTTCCCCAAGCCAGCTAATAAAAATGCAACCTCCTCATGTTTGGCAAAGTATTGCTGCTCCTCTTTGGTCAAAACAAATCTTACTCTGTTGAATAATAGAGCTTTTGACAAAATACAGCAACACATTGTATAAAATAACTAAGCGGCAACAATGAATGAGGTTTGAATAGAAAGCATTTCCAAAATGACTTCTAGTTCAAAGAATTTTAAGTTAAACCTCACTCCATCAACTTGCAGTGGCAAAGCCCTCCATCAATGTAAGACAAACTCTGCGTTTAAATGAAGATAACTTCCAGCAGCACTCCGCAGAGGTACCATTAGCCTGTTCATTTTTCACAGTGTGCTAGTGTTATTTTGTTTTACTGTACATCAAAGAAGCAGAAAATCATTTTTTTTGGTTTATTATTTTATCTCTATAAAACTATTCCCCCCTCTTTGGAGCTTCAGCTTTGTCTATTCTGTATTTTATTTTATTCAGTACTTTTTCCATTTTTCTTTTTTATGTTTTAAGTTGTTTATCATACCATGATGGCTGTGTAGTGAAGCCCACTAGAAGAGCTGAGGCTCACTAGGCTATAATAAAGTAAACCTAAAAGAAGAGGATTTGAGTTCCACGGGAAGTTAGACGCACACATGCATTCTCTATTAAAATCACCTGCTGAAATCATCCACTGCACAGAATACTGGCTAACAGACAGCATTAGGCTGGCATGTGGGGGTTTTAAACAAAAAAGAATTGTTGCTCTTTTGATTTACAGAAGTCTGTGCACACACACACACCCCTAAGTGCTTAGCTGGCACTTACTGTACCTGAAAAAAATTACAAAACAGCTAAAATTAGCAGCTTTCTCCAGCAGAAGAGCTCAATCAACAAAACATTCTCTTCCCAAGCTCAAATACTAACAAATCTTTTACATAAAACTCCATATGTTGATATTAATCTAAGAAAAACATTTTTTAAAATTAAACAGTTTTAAAAGATTTTATGAAGAGACATTTTATTTTTGAGTTGGGATTTCAGAGGGAGAGGAGGGGAGACAATGGCGTTTCACTCCTGGGGATGCACTTTTTGCACAGAGAACAGTTTATTTCAGTGACTCTGCTGCCTCTGAGGAGACAACTTCCATATGTTGATATTAATCCAAGAAAAACATTTTTTAAAATTAAACAGTTTTAAAAGATTTTATGAAGAGACATTTTATTTTTGAGTTGGGATTTCAGAGGGAGAGGAGGGGAGACAATGGCGTTTCACTCCTGGGGATGCACTTTTTGCACAGAGAACAGTTTATTTCAGTGACTCTGCTGCCTCTGAGGAGACAACTCGTAGCCCACACGTACCACATCAGGTGTTCCCCAGCACACACCACAAGCAGAAGTGAAACTCCACAATCTGTAGTTCCTACAGTGTGGATGACTGGAGGCTCTGGGTTTTTGTCTCTGCCTACACTAAGGTTACAGAGTCATGCTCGTCATCCTCTCCACCCCATCCCCACAAAATCACTAACTCTGAAAGAGAAAAATGAACTCATCTGAATGTTGTTCATTTTTGTATTTTGTTTGCAATTAAATCTGACAGAGATTAAACTACATTTTAAGCAATAGATTGGACCGTTAAAATTTATATGGTAAAATGTTGAGAAATTGTCCATTTATGTCTGTTTTTCTTTTACTTTCCACTCCTGTTGCGAGCTGATTTTATTATGGCTCCTCTCACAGTTTTATATATTCCGTAGACATTCCAAGGATTTTGTATTTGAATCAAAACACAGAATAATGGTATTTTTGTGATTTTGCTATAATTCCTGATCAGCTCCATCTTTTATAACACAATTTTATGCCCATTATAGACAACTATACTCCATAAAATCCACAAATTCATCAACACTTTGTAAAATGTAATTAATCAGTGGAAACATACAGCACATCACTGTTGATGTATGACACTGCTCTACTTTTGTACTTTTAAATATAGGAGATTTACTAGAATCAGAAGTGAATTTGCATATTAATCAAGACAAATAAACATGCGGTGATTTAACTAGGAAACCGTTATTTGGATGACAATTTAATCAGCACAGGTTGAAAGGTCCATCACTGCAGCATCCTGTTTCTGCTAAAATATTGATTGCGTTACTGATTTCAGTAATGCTTTATTTTACAGGGCACAAATAACCATGTAATTACTCTTTAATTGAATGGTAATTGCTTGCTGGCAATTATTTGTTAATTTTTGGAGTTTAATTACTAGGTTATTTGTGCTTTGTGAAATAAAATGTTATGTGTTAGTAGCCCAAAATATTTCCTCTCTCAATGGCCTGTCAAAACTAGAAAAGTAAGTTATGATGGTAGGAGTTTGACAAATAACACTATAACACTAAAACTATTATTAAAAGGGTCAGACGAATCTTTGAATGCTTTCCCTTTACAAAATCAACATTAGATGTAACATTTGTAAGATAAATGGAAGAATACCATACCACAGAAGCATGATTTCCTCTGGGGTCTAGTCCACCATTTAGCATAATTTATTCTGATGTTTTGCTTTTCATTCTCTGGGCTTCTTCAAAGGAACTGAAATAGTATCCTATCCTCTTGAGAGCAAAGAATAAACCAAGTAGAAATATATTTCAACAGTACTTCATATTTCTGCAACTGAAGTGGATTACCACCAGCACATTATCTTAGCAGCCTATAAACTCTGTAGACTTGGCAGTTAGCTAGATAACAAGGGAAAGCATTATGTCTTGCAGTGTCAATGAGATATGACACATTCTGTGATATATTTATTCCAAGTTGTGATAGATGAGGTACCTGATACTTTGATCGTTAAGATTTGAATTTTACATCTACACTTTTCATTTTGTCATCAACTGTTTATGAATTGTCAGTAGGCAGTCTAGCAAGGACTGCTGATTTTGTTTCTTCAAAAGATATCCACTTAATAAATTCATTATTGATTCCATGAGGCTTGAACTATTTGGTATAAAAATATGCTAGACTTGTGATTTAGGAAGCTCTCATATGTGTCGCAGATTTCTTCAATAGCAACATATTTTATTAGGCTTAAAGGAGAAATACAGAAGTAGGATATGACATGCTGTCTGAACTGCTCTGATAGTAGTGGCAGTAACTGGTACAAGTATTTAGAAGGGGAAAAAAAGAAAATACCACAAAACCCCACAATCTTAGTTGCTTTCCTGAAACTGAAATAGGAACCACAAATTAAAATTTTGTTCTCCTTGAAGATGATGAAGTACAGGATAGTGATTGTGAAAGGTATTCTTTGAAGCTTTTACCAGTAAACATCTTGATAATTTGAGTTAAAACTATTTCCTTTTATTACCCTAAGATTTTTAGTTGTAGCATGGATTTAAAATAATCTCCTTCCTCCAGCATTTATTACAACATTTCAAAGATGCCAATGGTAGTTAAACTCTACTTGACCTTTCAGTGTTTAAGAAGAGAAGCAAACTCTGACCTCGCAGCAACCTGATTCTGTCTCCTCTTAGCGCTGGCAAACTGATCACTTGTCTAACCATTGCAGGACATTGGATCACCAGCCACATCAAAGGCAACAAGAGCCAATTCAATCCATGCAAAATGGGCAATTAACATTAATCATACATGAAGTTGGTTGAGCTGATAACTAGAACCTGGTCCCTATGGCAACTCTCATAGAAGAGTGCCCACACCAGCACGAGCAGAGCCACAGCTCATCTTCCACGGCTCCGCGCGCTCCCTTCTCACTTCAGCAGGCAGAAGGAAACTGGGGAAAAAAACTCTGACACTGCAAAACAAAATCTTCCCACTCAATTCTCCAGGGTTTACAGTGAGGAAGGTCCTCAGCATTAGCCTCAGTGAAAATGTCAGTGGAAGTTTGTTCTTAAAGGATCACAAATCTCAACTTTTTTTCTGTCATTACGAGTTGGTGTTACTGTTAGGAAAAAAGTCTCCTTAATACCACTGAACTGTTCAGAGCTGGGACTGAAGTGGAATATTTATTAACTTGATCATTAAGAATGGAAAGTATCACATTATCATTGTGTTCATCCTAAATATCACAGATTAGTGAAAGCCCAATATAGATCTGAATAATATCACATACACTTCCCTTACCAAGAACTAGGTGGGTTAGTTCAGAAACATCCCTGCTGACACAAACTGTGCATGCTGCAGCGACAGCAAGCGAACAATTGCATCAGCTGTCCCCTGGCGATATGGCCACTCTTTCTCTTTTAACACGTAGCCTTCAGGTATCCCAGCTCACAGCCGGTTTCTCTCTCTGGGCCCATCTCCACGCTCAGGCTGGTACAGTGGGCTGCCTCGGAGCCAATCTGCTGCATCTTCCCAAGAACTCTGGAGCTGGAGGAACCTTTCTTCCAGGCCAGGAGCACTTTAGCACCCGACATCCAGCTTCTACCAGAGCAGTCAACAGTGACACGGAGGAACTGGAAGCGTGATGCACCAAGCCTGTCACCAAGGTCCACATTCAGCTACTCTCCTGGAATTACTGCACTTTTGGTCCTATGGGGCTGAAGGCCTCTCACCCTTTACCTAATCTTTTCCTTAATTTTTGTACCCATCCCTGTCCCATCCCACCCAGTCTACCTCCTCCAGTCCCTCTATCCCACATTTGACCATTGTCCAACTTCCCGAGTATTTATCATCTTCTGCTCTTAACCCCTCCATCACATCACTTCTGTCTTTCAGACCCTAGCTACCTTTAATTGCTTCCCTCCCATCCTCCACCTCCTGCCAAATTCCCTCTTATCCTCTGGTCCTGGTCTCATCTCTCCGTTTTTCTGGGAGCTCCCCACCCCACCGAGAGCAGCTCCAGTGCTAACACCTACTCTGACTTAATAACGAGAAGAGGGGAGGCCTGACCAATGCCAAATGCTTTCTGTCTCCCCTGGAAATGGCGTGGGGTGGCACTAGCATTGGGGTGTCGGTGTTGCTGGGTGACTCACAGAATCATAAAGCTGAAAGAGGCCTCAGAAGGTCGCCTGCTCGCTCTACCTCTGCCCCAAGGCAGGATCAAGTACACTCATATCATTCCTGACAAATGTCAGGCTAGTCTGCCTCTGAAAACACTCGGTGCTGGAGATTTCACAACATCCCTCAGCAAATCCGCACCACTGGTCAGGGCAGCCTTCCTATCAGGAAAGGTCTGTCGGGGAAGAGGGCTGACATCTAACCTAGTTCTCCTCTGGTTAATTTAAGCAACGTACTTTTTACCATGTCTGCTGAGTAGATGGCAAACAAGTTCTATTTTCCTGCTTTACAGACACTCTCTGTATTCTTTGAGAACTTGTGCTACAAATAGTAAAAGCACATACCTTATCCCCAGATTGCAGGTAGAAACAGCGTAACTTGACCCTATTTAGTTTTTCCTTACACCACATATGTCTTTATCAAGCTGAATCCTACTTAAGACAAGCTTTCCACTTTGTCACCATAATTTTGCATCCAAATCCCATTCTCCAGTGTGCGTCAAACCCCTATCACCTTGCTGCTGTCTTTAATAAGAATTTCTTTTTTCATTAACCAAGCAATTATTGAAGTCCCTGAACCAAACTGAAAGCAGCCCCCATATTCAGGACGTGCTTCCAGTTCAATCTGGACTAACAGTAACCATCAGCTCAGCATGGTTTTCCAGTATGCTTGTTTCTAAACTTGCATTTTCATGTGGACCATATTTTTCTAGTTTGCTTTAAAGAAAGTCATGTGACACTTCATTAAAAAAGAGGATGCTCTTCCCAAAATTTCTGCATATATAACATTCTACAAACTGCACCGGACTTATGGACAATCTTATCAGTAGTATTACACTGGGCAGATACATATATGGTGTGACAGCCAGACACCAACAGCAGTGAGCTGGTTCCCCTGGATAATAAGCAAAGGAGTCAGGCAAGCCAAGTCCCTCTACCCTGCACGTTCCTGAACTGGCCACCAAAAGATCTTGTGGGGAGCAAAGAAACCCTCTATTTTAACACATCTAATTACTTCTGTATATTTTCTAGATGCCAGCTATGTCTCACACCTCCTGGGAGCACTGGCTCCCCTGGCACGACTGAGGAGAGGATGTGCAATGACTGGGCTTTATTCTCCCTTTTTTTCCCCACGGCAAATTCTTAGTTTCCACATTTGCCACAACTGAGTCCAAATATATCTCTGATTATTAATACAAGTGTTGACATCTTCTTGATAAAGATTCATTAAATTTTCTCTTTGTCAAAGAAAGAAAGGTGATGGAACAGACAATTTAAGGGTTGACTACTCACCTGACAAAAAGTATAACTGTGAAGCTATTTTATACTTCATTTACTTGACCTAGTTACAGTACTTCTAACCCCAAATGTTCACAGATCATGACCCTGAAATCGTGACAATGAATAAAATTCTAATGTTTTTTAAGTTCCAATTTGCACATTTTTATTTGGCTTTTGATTCTGTAATCTTTAAGTTGCAAAATAAAAATCACCCTTCTAAGCTTTCCTCCTCTCGAAAGAGCCAGAAGACACTGAAGAGAGCAGTGTTGGTTTTTTTCCCCACAGATTTGTAACTGAAAGTTGAGATTCTCTAATTAGTTGTTATGTAAAAAAAATAATAAATGTGAACAAGTACTAGGAATTACAAAAAGTGCATAAGTAGACATCTCCTGCTGCTATAACTGTGATTGAGAGTTATCACTAGGAGTCCACTGCACGTCTTAGTCTAGCTACTGTATGAGACAAGGTGGGCATTTCTCTGCCTACTACATAACTAGGTCTTCAGACACTACAACAGAATTAAAGACTTATATTCTTAAAAA
>NW_010120951.1:0-223 GCF_000699245.1 Pterocles gutturalis
TTCCTCTGAGTCAGCCAGAGGCTGGGAGCTGAGGCTGGCAAAGCCTTGCCTGCCTTGGTTGCCAGACGTCTCAGGGTCTCTCCTTCCCAAAAGTGTCCTGGGGATGTGTAGAAGGCGATGAGCACAAACACGTGCAGTTTTTCTGCGAATATGGTGTGGACAGAGCAGGGCTTCCCCCCTCGTGCTGCTCATGGTCCTGCTGCTGCCTCTCCCCAGTGCTTCA
>NW_010120951.1:297-685 GCF_000699245.1 Pterocles gutturalis
CCAGGCGGGATGAGCAGGCTCGGCTGCTGGAGCAGGTGAGCCCACGCTGTGCCCTGTGCCCAGCTCAACCCTCCTGGCTGGGTGTGGGGCGTATGTCTTGCCGACTGGAGGTTCCTGGTCTGGAGCCTGTGAACGGCATCTGTCCCTCCTCCGTGTCTGGACCCAGGAGTGATGGAGGGCAGCAGCAGAGCAATCCAAAGTGGAATAGCTGCAGCGCTTGCTGGAGGAGCAGCGGCAAATGATGACCCAGCAGCTCTCTGTGGAGCGGGCAGAACTGGAGAGGGCGAAGGTGAGGTGGGGCGGACATCTCCGGGTGCTTTTTGCACATCCTGTGAGTCTGACCAGGGCTGCTGTGCTGCAGTGTGTGGTGGAGGATGGAGATGGGTGC
>NW_010120951.1:1647-1925 GCF_000699245.1 Pterocles gutturalis
ACCGATAGTTGTTGAAGTATTCACATCAGAGCCTGTGCAAATTGCATGCATCCTGGATCTGACTTAAGGAAAGCAACGCAAAGAACAGGAAAGCTACAAAGCTCTACTTGAAATTCAGTATAATGTGCAGAGGAACAATTAACACAGACATCAGGCTAGAACAATTAGATTGGATCTTCATATCTCAATATACCTGAGGTCTGCAGCAGGGATGTGGGACTGGATGAAGCATGTCAGTGTGTCTATCTCGATTCTTTCAAGCTCCATGTCTCTCTAAA
>NW_010120952.1:0-306 GCF_000699245.1 Pterocles gutturalis
TGGGGCCACCCAAGTGGATGGGATGAGTTCTTGGAGGACCTTGGGGCACCCAAGGGGACATTGGGGGGGACCCAAGGGGACATTGGGGGGGACCCAAGGGGACGTGGGGGGTCCTTGGGGCACCCATGGGGACACGGGGGACACCCAGGGGACCTCAGGGCACCCCTGGGGACATCAGAGGGACCTTGGGGAACTCAAGAGGTCCTGGAAGACCTTGGGCCACCCAAGTGGACGCGATGAGTTCTTGAAGGACCTTGAGGCACCCAAGGGACATTAGGGTCCCCCATGGGGACATTGGGACACCCA
>NW_010120952.1:1307-1703 GCF_000699245.1 Pterocles gutturalis
TGGGGCCACCCAAGTGGATGGGATGAGTTCTTGGAGGACCTTGGGGCACCCAAGGGGACATTGGGGGGGACCCAAGGGGACATTGGGGGGGACCCAAGGGGACGTGGGGGGTCCTTGGGGCACCCATGGGGACACGGGGGACACCCAGGGGACCTCAGGGCACCCCTGGGGACATCAGAGGGACCTTGGGGAACTCAAGAGGTCCTGGAAGACCTTGGGCCCCCCAAGTGGACGCGATGAGTTCTTGAAGGACCTTGAGGCACCCAAGGGACATTAGGGTCACCCATGGGGACATTGGGACACCCATAGGGACATCGGGGGGACCTTGGGACACCCAAGGGGACATGGGGGACACCCAAGGTGACACCAGGGGGTCTTGGAAGAGCTTGGGCCACC
>NW_010120953.1:0-25340 GCF_000699245.1 Pterocles gutturalis
CCAGCCTGTCCAGGTCCCTCTAGATGGCAACCCTACCCTCTATTGTTATCAACTGTACCACTTGGCTTGGTGTTGTCTGCAAATTTGCTGAGGCTGCACTTGATTCCCTCATCTATGTAATTGATAAAGATGTTGAAGAGCACCGGCCCCAAGAGAGACCCTTGAGGGACACCACTTGTGACCGGCCTTCATCCAGACATAGAACCGTTGACCACAACCTTTTGTCTGCGACCAGCCAACCAATTCTTTATCCATTGAACAACCTATCGTTCAAATTCATAACTCTCCAATTTAGAGAGAAGGATGTGGTGAGGGACAATGTCAAAGGCTTTGCACAAGTCCCTTTGCACAAGTCCCCTTGCGCAAGTCCCCATTGCCCTTCCTTTGTCTACAGAAGACATCGCTCCGATCTGCCTTTAGTGAAGCCATGTTGGCTGTCTCATATCACCTCTTGGTCTCATGCATGTCTTAACACGGCTTCAAGGAGGATCTGCTCCATGATCTTCCCAGGCACAGATGTGAGGCTCACCGGCCTGTAGTTCTGTGGGTCTTCTTTTTTCCCTTTCTTAAAAATGAGAGCAACGTTTCCCTTTTTCCAGTCACCAGGGTCTTCACCTGACAGCCATAATTTTTCAAATATGGTGTAGAGCAGCTTGGCAACCACATCAACCAGCTCTTTCAGAACCCTGGGGCGCATATCATCTGGTCACATAGACTTATATACATTCAGTGACATGAGGTGGTCTTGGACTTGTTCTGCTGTTACAGTGGGAGGGATTCCACTCCTCTCACCCTCACCTAGAGGTTCAAGGTCCTGACAGACATGGGAAGCCTGACCACCAGTGAAAACTGAGGTAAAGCACTTACTGAGGACCTCAGCTTTTTCTACATCTGAGGAAGCCAGTTCTCCTTTCTCATTTATCAGAGGGGGAACACTCTCCTTGGCCTGCCTCCCCCTGCATATGTACCTGTAAAACCCCTTCTTGTTATTTTTCACATCCCTTGCTAAGTTCAGCTGCATCTGTGCCTTGGCTTTCCTGATCCTATCTCTACAAAATCTTCAAAATTTAAATTATTACATTCAGTTATTTTGCCTTTTTAAAATCTTCCTTCAGAAAAAAAAAAAAAAAAAAGAATTTAATTGAACACTTAATTTGTTTTTCTGTTTGTTTGTTTGTTTTAATGTCTTCTTAATTTAAGTAGAAATTGATGATAAATTGCTGAAGTTTCTGTATGATCAGAGTTGAGAAAAATATATAATCTTGCAACCACTTACTCTGAACTTGTTCTCCCCATGGTACATCAGCATAATACTTCAGTTGTGAAATAGGAAGGTTAAATACAGAGCAGAAAGGGGATGGATTTTTTTTTTTTTTAATTCTCTCTGAAACAGCCAGAATAAATGTCAGTGTTGAGAATGGCTATTTTTGAAGGAAATATGATTTTAATTATGAATTTAATTATTTGTCTTGCTTCATAAGAATAAAAATAAGAGAAAAAGCTCATTTAACAAAGGTAGGCAGTCTTTTAACAGTAATGTTCCAGAAATATTTTGAATCTCTTTTCTAATTTCAAGAATCATTTGAGTCATGCATAACAACTAAATCTTTTCTATTTTTTTGCTTTCCCAAAAAAGTACAGATTTATCAGGCTACTTAAACCACTGTGTTTTTTTTTTCAGTTTTGATTAAAATAGTTATTTCTCTAAGCTGATTTTTCTGGCACGATGAATGGAGTGATACAGAATTTAGTTTTGGGGGAAGGAGAAGTGTGAAAGGCACTTTATTTCCCCCTCCTAAGTAACATTTCACTTAAAGCATTAAGGACTCTTTCTGCTCTTTAGTTCAGTGGGAGTTTGCCCATTGATTTCATAGAACAGAAATAAGTCACTAAAGTAGGTGCTTTTGGTTTGTTTCAGTAATGTGCTTTGTCAGTTTTATTATCTCTTGAATCTTGTATTGTCACTTTAAATCTGAGTAATCTGTATCATAAGTGACATAAAACTTTGCTATATGAAGTCTGCCATTTTGAATTTATCATCTAAGCTGGTAATTCAGCTGGAACTGCTGCAGGTGCTGAAAGCACATTTTGTGACCCTTGCCACTGCCCTATATGCAAGCCACACATCCCAATAACCTGCCCTGTTAAAGCAGTTTCTCCTCCTTTGGAAGAGACTACGGTGCCACAAGGAGTCATCCTCTGGGCATCTGCAGGACTATTACTGTATCTCCATTTTGTTCGAGCAGAGATGGAATGACCACAGCTGTCTTGCTCTGTCTTTGTATGGACATTTTTACATTTTTCATTAATATAAATCTACTCCATCAGAAAATAACCTTGAATGAGTGTCACATATACACTGCAACTGGACAGAATAAGTGAATTTTAATTTTGAAGATGAATCTGTAGTAATAGCTCACAAAACTTTGACAGATACTGAAGGAAAAAGTAACCTGAAAAGAAATATCCTTATTTCTGTACATGAGAAGGTCCTATCTTTACATATTTCTATGTATCTTGTATTAAATAAAAGGAGAAATGTAGTTGGAGACTGGCAGAATTTGACGATGCAATAGGATAACCTTGGTCCATTTACAAGAAGTCAACTCAAGCAAGTACTTCAAAGCTCAAATATATATGTGTACATACACACTTTTAATAGCTCTGAATTTTGGTACTTTGTATTTTGCAGATTTATAAATAGCAGATATTTAATGTCTATACACTAACATGTAAAAGCCCCTCAACACAAAATGAAACCTTATAAATATAATTTTCAGAATTAAGGATCTTAATTCCCTTTAAAAAAATACATCTTTCTTGTGGTTTGGTTACTACTGTCTTACTGAGAGAATAAAGGTTAGTCCAATCTCAATTAGCTTTGGCCTGAAGGTTTGAGAGTCAGGGCAGTAGACTGTACTCAAACTGACAATGCGGATTTTAATTTCTTTAAGTATTTCTGCGGTGACCAGGTGTCAGGAAACGTATTCTTTTATGAACTATGAAGGGAGAGACTGAGATGGGGAGGTAAAGATTAAGTCTTTAGGTTAGGAAGCAAAGGACTGGGAAGTAGATGATGGCAGAGTCTCTGGAGGGGAGACACTAAAGTTCAAACTCAGTCCCTCATGTTCCCTCCTCAAATTTACACATTTAGCTATGCAGTGAAGAGTCAGTTCCACAGTGGATTCAGATGTTTCCATCTGCACTGCTTCTTCATCTGAATGTAGTATTTTTAGTCTGTTATTTGAAATGAATGGACACTCTTCCATTAATCTTCAGTTAAAGATTAAATACAAAATTGATACATTCCCACTGGTTAGTAGTATTCACTCTGTGTTTAAGATGATGTTGCACAGGAGAGGAATTCAGTCTTGCTGAGAAAGAAATGAAAATATTCCATTAAAGGACTGAAGACTGACACATAGGCTGCAGAAATAGAACAAGACCTGTGAAGTAAATAACACATTTGAAACCATCAGTAATATCAGGAGTAATATACTCTTTGAATAATCAATAGGTCTTGCATCTTAGGTCCACATTGTGTTCTCTTCTTCCAGTATCATTTTATTTTTATTTAGATATTATTCTTCATTTTGTTCAAAGCTACCAGTATTTTGCTTGTAGTGCACAGTGAGGATTCAAAACTGTAATGTCTGGCAAGACAAAATGAAAAGGGGGATCAGAGAAGTCCACTCCAAGGTAAAGATGAAAAATAAACACTTGACTTCCTCATTATTCCATTCCCTTATCTCTCCCTCCCTCCTCCCCTTAAGATTTTTATTCTGTTTGGACTTTTTTTTTTTTTGTGTGTGTGTGAATAAAGAGAAAGTTTAGAGTGAACAAAAACATACAATTTCAAAGCATTTGTTGACCTAAGGACTTAGAAGTCACCGAGGTTTCTGTGGCACAAATAAATCCTGATTGCTGTGGCACTGCTTAGGGAAAGGTTCATTTTAATCAGAAAGCTCACAGTCAGAGAGTTAATAATTGAGGAAGCCTGCTCTTCTGAGAATGTATACACCACACTGAACTATAAACCAAAGATGCTGATACAATCTTGAATGAATTGACAAGAGTTATCTGCTGCTTTGCAGTTGGATTTCTTCTGCTTTTCTCTTTAAAAAATAAATCCTTCTTCAAGAAGAAGGAAAAAAAATCTTTAGTACCTTTGAAACAGATATTTAAGAACATAGCTGGTAAAATACATTAGCTGTTACTGGTTTCTAATAACATGAACTCAGCTCCATAATCCATAAACACATTACACTACCTTTTTGAGGTCTTTACTCTCTTTCACTGAGATGTATGCTCATGTGCATTTTACTAAATAGTTTTAATAGTTTAATACTACAATAGTGAATTAAAAATACTTACAGAAAATATTTTACTTACTGCATTCATATTATTCAAGTAAGATGGCATGAAGGTCCAGGCATTTTGTTGCAATCTGACAGAGATTCATGATACCCCGTATAAGGGAATGGCATGATCCGATGGCGCTTTACTGACACCATAATGAGTGGCAAAGAAACTGCATTTCTGAGAAAGTATTTGTTATATTTGGGAAGGTCTATTGAGCTTTATAGGGTACCGATCTTTTTGTTTACTTTTACTTGTGTTGGTGATGACTGAATATCAGAAATATTGTGAGACAGGTTCAGTAGTATATGACACAGAAGAGAAAGCTCATCTCAGGATTACTGACAAGGTAGAGAAAATATACCACCCTTGAATTTTCTGAATTGCGCAATAGACTTTCATTCCGCAGTCAGCTAGCATTTGTCTTTCTCTTCCTAGCCTGGATCTCCTGCCTCTTTCAGCTGTTTTCCTTCCTGCTCCCTCTTGCAGTCATCAGACATCTGTTATGAGAGCTCCTGCAATGGCATGAGGAGGGTGCTCTCATCTGTCCTCACTACACTTTTATTGCTTCCCCTAGGATCAAAATTGACAATGCTACAATATTAATGAAAGGAGGTAAGTAGTCTATTATTGTTTATCCCAGTAAGGGAAAGGCTCAGATTTATATCAATCACTTTCTCTTAGGACATGGTGCATGATGGGAAAGACTGGTGATTTGTGTGGCTCCGAATTGCTCTGTCTGTCTCTGACCTTTTTGAATTGAAATTTTAGAAACCTCAGCTGTTTGCCCTGGAAGGCCTTATGGAGATTTATCAGCTTTATGTATTTTCCTCTCTCTTTTGCAGTAATTATAATTGTGTGATGCAGTCACAGCAAGTACTACTGCAAAAACTAAGGCTTTATTAATCTTGGTGTTAAGTTTTTGAAAGATAGGAACAAGCATTCCAAACCTGAAGTCTTGAATATTTTTCTTTAACTTCATTTTGAAAACTACATTGTTATTTTAGTATGGATTGGCTTGAAAACAAAAATTCAATTTTCAAAAAGAAAATTATTATGTTGAAAATCTTGGGTTTGCACTACATCAAAATGAAAAATGCACTTTGAAAACCAATACATGAACACTTAATAGCACAAGGGTTAGAGCCCTCAGCTGGCTTATGGAAGACACTGACCTATGTCTCTGTTTTGCAAGATTTGGAAGAGGGTTTTGAGAACAGAGGAGGACTTGGCAGGTGTTTAAAGAGCCTTTCAACTTCTTTAACGTTAACCCCAACATTTATCGACCGAATGTATGCAGCTCCTTTAATCCCAGCTTTGCAATATCTCGATTTTCTCAAGGCACTTCTATCCCAGATATTTCTCTCCAGCCTGACAAGAAAGTAAATCTGGTAGAAGGCCTCCTAAAGCAAGAGACACACAAAGGAAGCACGCAGAAACCACAGTGCCTGTACCTAGCTTCAGGTGCAAATTCTTGTGTTGGCTTTGTTCTTTTTGTGTGTTATATCACAAAGCAGAGGAGTGTAACCATACAGAAGGCAGCTGTGCCTGATTCAGTGCCACTCCTGCAAAGTCTGGGTGACAGCCTCCACAGAATTTACCCAACTGTTGTGAAACAAGTTTCATCTGTGAATCAGAAAGATTTATGTTGACTTTTGGGTTCCCCCCTATCCTAGGTGAGTACACTGATGAATAAACCGTTTTCCATTTCAAGCACCAGTTGTGTCTGGGACCCTTCTACAAAAATGCAAAAAGGGAAATGACAGTTCATGCTGAAATCCTGTAAATATTTGGTTTCTGTTACTGAACACTGAGCTATATATATATTAAAAAAAATAAATAAAAAAGCTTGAGGATTTTTTTTTTTTTATGGCATATTATTAAATTTTCTTAAAGCCTGGAAAACAAGCAGACTGTACCTGTGCTAATACTATTTTTGACAAACCTCTTTTGGAAAGAGGCTTTTACATTACATGTTTTACATTACATGTAACAATTTTAAAATTACTTATTTTTTCTTGATATGTATTTCTTCACTTTGAGGTCAAAAATAAACGTTTTATGTACAAACAAAATACAAAAAGTAAAAAGTATAATTTCACTAGATGGCAGAAAATGCCTGAGGCTTGTCATCTACCGGCTCACATTTGAGTTTATTTGACATACAGGTTCTAAAACAGCTGTAGTCTGAGCTGTCTAACCTCTGAATCATCATACACTAAGCAAATCAATAATACTCTATAGTAGTCACTGTTCAAAGAAAGAACATTGTGATGGAAAGCCCTTCACTTAGACAGTCGTGTACTGTAGGGGTACACCAGTGAATAATGCTTTCCAAGGATGCCACCATGTGAAAAGAAATTATTTCTCTCTTCAATTCTACTCAGAGTGAGACAAAAAAGAGGGAAAGAAGGAGAAAGAAAGACAAAAAATATCAAACTTTCACCTTCAAAAGTGACCTTAAAATGTTTTTGTTTGCATTCTAATATCTGTGATCAAATCTTCAAAATTATTTTCATTTATAGATAAATATTTTTTCTAGAATTCAACACCCAATTAACATTATGGGCAAAATTGACATATAATTTTATTATTTCTGAAATAATTTTTTCCCATTAAAAACTTTCAACAATTTTATATTAACTAACATATATTTACAAACCCTTGTATCACAAGGGTACAAATACAGAAAGTAACTGTATTTAAATATTAATTTAATAAGATAAATATTCTGTATACCAGTATAACATACTAATACTGTACTACAATGAAATGAAATACACAAACCCAAGATACTGCATACTGAAATTCTCTTCTAGCCTATGGCATATTTTACGATTTTAATGAAGCCCTTCTTTGTACAGCTTTAATTTTTAAGTCTGCAAAAGACAGAAAATCACACAGTGTTGTAATTCATGTTTACATAACTCAATTTCTAACTTAATTGCAAGTCAGTTAAGAATTTGTAAAACCAGCAAGCCTTTGTAAATTCACTATCTCTTGTGGAATCAGAATAATCAAACACAGCATGATCCTCACTTTTAGAATCATTGTGGTTTTTCCGTGACATTTTGTTGAAGTAAAGCGCATTGAACTGCTTGAGAAATTCACATGGCACACAAACTTATTTATTGTTCCTGAACTTTAAAAAATATTTTAAATGATCTTAAATACTTGTGAATGTATTGGTACAAATACTGCACAAAGTGCCACAGTATCAGGCTGAAGGAAAAACCACTCTTTTTTTACAAAAGTACTTTACATTGTTTTAGGGTCAACAATTTTCTGGTGTTTTGGCTCCATTGGTTTTTATGCTTAAGCTGAAATTTTGAAAGTAAAGAAAAAAAAAAAGACTCCTGTAGTTGTTTATAAAAACTGCTGTATAGATCCTAGAAAATTGTTCCCTGTAACCCTTCTTGAGGAAACAGGCAAATCCTATCTATTAACATTATTCCCCACACAAACCTTAAAAAAGACATTTGTTTGGCCTTTCAGAGAACTTCATAGCAGGAAAGCAAATGACAATTTTGATCAGCTGGGTATGACTGTCAGTCTTCAATGGCAAATTAACTGCTACATGAATAAGCCAAAAACCCCACAGAATATGCAACAAGTGAGAATACATCTGAATTCAACTTTTTGTAGTTATTTTTTTACGTGAGTCACAGTTTCCTTAAAGTAGATTGTGTAGTATCTCTAATAGCTGTTCAGTGAAGCACCCAAATGACAAATGCCACATTAATACTTTTATTTTAAAAGCATGGGATGCAAATCATTTCACTTAACTTTGTATCTCCAAGATCTAGATGTCTATACTTAATTTAGCCAACCTAGCTCCCTTTAAAGGCAACAGAGATATGCTGATTTCTAAACAAGAAGTGTATGATTTAATTTGAAAAATTTTGGTATTCAAGGTAACTATAGGACTGACATATGAATTTGCATATGATGTAGGATGGGCTATAACTTGTGTAAACACCAAACACATAACAGTTTGGAGTCTTAGTGTGAGTCATTCCACCTAGCGAAGAATGAAGAACAGCCAAAGTCTGTGCCTCTTGGGAGTGATTCATTTGACGTGTCCTGAAGTACAGGGACAAAGATGAGACGAGTTGCCCTCAGAAAGTGTCCACTTCTCTCTGTAAAAGGACTATAAGGTAATTATGTTGTATTTTGACATCTAACTTTAAAGCTATGTTAAATCAATGTCAGCTACTGAGCTTACAGTTACTTGTGTAAGAAAGCAGTGATGCAAAGAGAGTAACATCTTGCAGGTCCTTCTAAATGTAGCTTTGTCAACAACTAATGTGATAAACAGATACATATTTATTTAAAAATGCAAACAGATGGCTTGAAAATGTAATTAAGCAGAAACCCCTCATAAGATCTAGTATGAACTAAACTGTGCAGGAAGTCAGCTACAGCCTTTGATTCTTGATACATCCCAGCTAAGCATTGTGGCTTATATTTTTTTCCTTTTTGTATGGGCACTTTGTCTAATGAGACTAACAGAATTTAATATATTCCCTGTGCTCTGAATAAACATAATTCTATTAATTTAATTAATCAATTCAATTCTGTGATATTTACAACTTTAAAAAAAATCTGTACAATAATTTTTAATTCAATGTTTTACCTCAATTCTTTGAAAATTTTATAACAGATCTTCTGTTAACTGTCCTTGATTGATCAATCTCATCAGTATTCCTCCTTTTTATTCCACTCTTATGTGATGTCAGGCTGCTCCCACTGAACTATTTAACATGAGCATTTGCACTGGGTCCAGCTGAGAGAGTCAACGGTGTTGATAACAGACCAGTGTTTTAGCTGTTGCTGAGGACTGCAAACAACAAGGTCTTCTCCATTTCTCACTATACCCTATACCTGCCCCACCGTGCCCCGTGCTCCCTCTCTTCCCCCCTCCCCCCCGCAAGTAGGCTGGGATGAGCAAGTTTATTTAATTAGGGTGACCTAATCAATGTTTATAAATATGTAAAGGTTGAGTATCAGGAGGATAGAGCCAGACTCTTCTCTGTGACATCCAGTGACAGGACAAGGGGCAATGGGTTCAAGCTGGAACATAGGAGGTTCCACTTGAATATGAGAAAAAACTTCTTCACGGTGAGGGTGACAGAGCACTGGAACAGGCTGCCCAGAGAGGTTGTGGAGTCTCCTTCTCTGGAGACATTCAAAGCCCACCTGGATGTGTTCCTGTGTGATCTGATCTAGGTGTTCCTGCTCCGGCAGGGGGATTGGACTAGATGATCTTTTGAGGTCCCTTCCAATCTCTAACATTCTGTGATTGTGCGAAGTTGCTGAGAGGAGATGCAGCCAAGACAGCTGAACCTAACTGACCAAAGGGATATTCCATACCATATAACATAATGCTCAGCCACAAAAACTTAAGGGGACAGGGGGAGCAGGAGCCTTTACAAGTTAGCCTTTGCTCAAAGACTGACCAGGCATTGCTCTGTTCATGGGAGATGGTGAGTGACTGGTTTTGCATCACTAGTTTTTTGTTTTCCTTTCCCCCCCTCTCCCACCTTCACATATTCAACTGAATTTATTTTGATCTATGAGGCTTTTTTCTCACATTTGTTGTTCCAATTCTCTCCAGTATCCTCCTGAAATGGGAAGAGGGGTGACTGAGAAGCTGGTGGGTGATTAACTGCTGACTAGGGTCAACCCACCACAGCATTTCTAGATATTCAAAACAAAATGTCAGGAAACGTAAATACCGACTGAAAGAAAATTGCGTATCTCTCTCTACCTACATATACACACACTGTTTTCCACTGTTAATAATTGTCCTGAAGAAATCTATTCAAAAGTTTATCAGCTTTTATCTACTGCAAATAAACACAGTACCAAATCTTCACATAAAGTTTATAGATAGGAACAATTGCCTTAATTTTAGTGTCCTAGTTTCAACATTGCATAAAAGTCTACTACAAAACATTCAGCTTCAGAGTTTGTATCTTTCACTCTGTTCAGCAGCAATTTAACCAATTTAGAGATAATAGTGATAAGAAAATAGTATTCTGTCTTTTTACTGGTTGCTATGAACTCCTCAAAAGTTATACTAAAAAAAAATCTAACTGGCTCCTCAAAGTGGAGCTCATTACTTCAGTGTTTCAAGGCAGTATCTTCTTTTGATTACAATAAATATACATTACAATAAGCTATTCTACATATTTTTTGACTAAAATATGAAGCATGTGATAGTCATATTCTGATTATTATAAATCAGCATAGGTCATTTATTGTAAACTCAATGAAATTCATCTCTACTTTGAATTTTCATTTCTGTGTACATTTGTATAAAAGTATAGCTGAATCATATCTGATAATATGTAAACACTTGTGGCAGGACACTGTCTGACCCAGGTTTGAGGTGAATCTGCCTAGATTTTGTGCTCTAATGAACAATCCCAGAAATTCTGAAAAGCTTTAAACTCAAAATGTTAGGGAGAAGGGTGAATAAAAACAATGAAGTCTTTTCCTCTTTAGAAAGAGAAAACTGAAATTGAACAGGAAACATAAAATTGAAATATAAATAATAAAAGAAGTATAATAATTGAATTGTTTATTATTATTAATAATAACAATAAATGCAGAGTAATTTAATAACTAGAATTTTTAATTCAGAGTTATAGTTGTAAACTTAATACTACAATTACCACGGAACAATTAAACTTTAAAAAAAATAATAATTTAACATTAAAATAACCAGTTTGGTTTAATTTTAGTTTTTGGTGGCTTTTATGTTTAACCATCATTACAGCTGTAACAGGGAAGGTTTTGTTGATTTATAAGTAAATTAGAGTGAGCTTTTTACTGTAGGAATATGTTCAAGCATGCTGTAACTGAAAAGTCTCAAGCATCTCTTGGTTTCAGGTGGAATGAGCTGAGGTGTACTGAAGATGAGCACTCTCTGGCTTAGCTTCAATAATTTTCCTTTTTTTGAAGTTACCACTATTTCAGTGAAGTCAGCTTCTCTTTGTCACTCTTTAGCTTGTTAGCATTCTTATCAGAGATCTCTGTCAAGTGGTCTCAGCAAGTACCTAAGATCTGGTTTATCTGTTTTTTTCCTGTTGCTAAGTCCTCTTTGAATTCCTTCTTTACATTAACCCAGACCAATTTAGAACTATGCAAATCCATATGCCCATGTGTAAAACCTTTAGAAATGGCGACTGTACATCTTCCTATGTTAGCTGCTGTTTCATTCCAAATCTTCAGTGAAAAAGTGGGCTTTCACAGAAAGCTGAGAATATTGTGCAGTTTAAGAAGAGATAACATACATTCCTTTATTTGCTTCTCTCCAGCAATAGCCACAGCACCTAGTCAGATGCAAATAGTCATAAAATTTATGCTCTTAGATTGAGGGACAATCAATGTCTAAGTATCTGCTTTTAAAGCAGGCTAAAACAAGACTAGTTCAGCAATTAAGACTGGACATTCAACAGAGATCATCTAGTTATTAAGTGAAATTCTCTGCCTATTGAATAGACAGAAAACCCTGATAAAACTCAGTATTTGTGCTAGTAAAACTCTAATGCCTTCAATTTTAGCAAAAGCAACTCTAAACTCAGATAATGAGCTAAATAAATCTAAAATTTTTAACAACTAGAACAGAGAAATAATAGGATTAGCATTAAAGCTTTTATAGCAAACATACTGAGCAATTTTATACTTCATTTCACTTATTACTGTACCTCCTACTATCTTCTTTACTCATTTGACCTAAAAAGTTCCGTAGCTCAGGCACAGAAAAGACCAGGTATATATATCAGAAAATATCACTTTCTCTCTCTCACAAAGTACCGCCATATACATCCTCAACCATCACCAGTTCACTGCGAAGACTTGAGAGGCCAGTGTCCTTGTTTTGATTGTATGTCTATTGTTTGGTTGCATGTGTATTTGTTTCCAGCGATATGAGTAAAACCCATTAACTGAATTTGAGAATGAAGTCATCAGATCTTTGAAAACCCTTGCAATGCACTTCTCAGCAGTGGAGAATCATGCAAATACATCAAATACAATACTCTATGTTCAATTAACAGATCAAATACTACCTAAAATAGCCTCTCAAGAGACAATCAGAGAAGTCAGCATTGCTCCTTGACTCAAAAGAACTTTTATCCAGAAGGGTAATGTTTCCCTGTGAAGATTATGATGGTAAGAACCCCTGTAGGGAGTGAAAAAGCTGCCAAATACCTCAGCAAATAGGAAGAACACTCTGTTGGCATCCTTTCATAAAGATAACCATTTTATACAGACAGAAAATTGCACACATTGAAAAAATTAAACTGCATACCTGCACAATTCCTTTCACAGAAGAATGAACTACATGTCATAGTTTTTATAGATATGCTACTTAATGCACAACTTGGAAAGTGTTCAGACAACACAGTGATGAGACCAACTGTAAGAGCTTTCTGTTTCTAGGAACAGAAATTGTCTTGAATACTTCCTTGAACAATTCTAAATTATTAGACAGTCTCTTATTTTCTGTGCTTATGCAATAAACTTTTGACCATCTGTTTTGTTCTGGGAGGTGCTGGGGCTTTATGATACCAGAAAGAAAGGCACTCAAACTCTGTAAAATATAATTTTAAATGTTATTTATTAGAGCTAATGCTATAAAGAAAGAGGGAAGAATATAATAATACATCTCTTTAGACAGTGGGAACCCTGAGATGCGCAGAATTGAACAGGTCTCCAATCCACAGGCAGCATACCACGAAGACCTCATCTGTGGAAAGGGTTACCCCATTTTGGTTACTCAAGCTATTACAGTATTTTCTTCCAAGAAAACAACTCTATTCATAATTTCTTCTATCAAACAGAAAGGCTGGTCTCATTAGAACTTCTTGCTGCACTTTTAGGTAAAGACAAGGCAACACAGGTGGTATAATTTCCAGTATCACGTGCGAGCTGCCTACAGCTCCCCTGTTATAATGACCTGGGTAATTTTATCCTGCAGACAAGGGATATGGTCAGCACAGCAAAGTCCTGAAGGCCAAGCTGTACATCCATCACAGTACATCAAAGGATGGCACAGACCTGGGCCAGCTACTTGTCACGTGGATCACTAACTCTTTGATGTACAATGGTCTTCCAGTGAGGTTCTCTGCAACATCTCCCTTGTACACAAGATATATCTCTATCTAGTGGAAGAAAATCTGGGTGATTTTTGTTTTACTTTGTCTTGGAGAAAATTACGTTTTTGAGAAGAGTGTTTTCTACTCAGCCTACAATGTCTCCAAATTTCATGATTTGATAGTGTGTGTTAAAATAAGAGGGATGGGATTTAGCTCATCTGGGTCTACCAATCAAAAAGCTAAAAGCTCTGTCCTTACCTTCCCCCTTTGACAGTAGAAAGGGATGAGCACCCCCACAGTATCCTCAGATAGCTCATGTACAGTAATCTTATTCTTTATTCTCACTGATTATAAAGGACACTAAAATAGTATAGATTATATGCATTTAGTTACAGTTAGGTGAGATCAATGCCAATTCAATTCTATATGATAATGACTAAATACAGATTTCTGCATTTCATTTCTTCACAAATTTAAAGAATCTCTCTATCTTGACTGTGGGAAGATTTCTCATAGATCAAGAAGAGACTGTAAAACCAAAAACCAAGTAAACAGAGCCTTAAAGAATTGAAAGAACTTGGGATTTTAGTAACTGAATTGAAAAATACAATGTGACTGTTCAGGACTTTTCATACTCCATCATCTTTGCATAATTCTGAATGTTGAAGTTAGCTGGGACAAGGAATTATTTATCTTGATTTTTTATTTGTCCTCTGAATTAAAAATTCTACTTTTTCCATAAAGAGACTGGAGCAATGTTGAATCCACAGCACAATGGGCAGGTAACTAGGAGTAGAAAAACTGCAGTACCATGTGTACCCAATAACGATATGTACTTTTATGGCACACAAACTGGTACAGCACTTGACAGTGCAAGCAAGCTAATATTACTCTTAAAACCACAGAATTAAAATTGACTGAGACAATGGAAATGTATTTGTTTTTATTCAAGCATTATGACGGTATAATGAAAATGAGCGGCCTTTAAAGCTTTTATCTGGAGAACACTAAATAAATAAAAGCTCTATTTAAAAATCTGTTTTAGTTTACACAATCATAGAAAGAAGTGACTAACAACTGCTTGATGAACTGGACTGGCTGTTTAACTTATACTTAAACCACATAATTCTATAGTTGTTTATTAAAGTTCACAGCTCCTTAGACATAGTTTGAAAAATTTTTCGTTATTTTACAGATATGCAGCTTTAAAAAAATTTTTGAGACATAGATTATAGGCTGGTGGTATATCTCATTGACTCCATAACTTACTTGATTTGTAGCAGCTAAGAATATGACCGAGTAGAAGCCTTCTCACACTGTGACATTAAGATTTATCTTTTTTTATCAGTCAATAAAAAAAGTACTTTAATCTCTTCTCTTCCGTACAGAAAGAGTCACTATTGGACTGTAACCACACCAGATAAAAAGCAAGGTATACTTTACTAAACCAATTTTATAGCAAAGTGTACCTTGATTATAACTAGAGTGCATTTCGTGAAGAAAAAACAAAAATATATTGCTCTTCTTTTATTTAATCATTCAACTGAAATTTTTTAATTAACCTTTAATTTGGGTTCCACTTCCTTCCCAAATGGACTGTTTTTTTTACAAAATCAAAGCTGGCCTCCTGTGCAGAGTAATAATAACAACTTCCTTATGCCTATTTGGCTATTGCTTGACTTAATACAGGTTTTTTTTTAATAGCAGCTCTTACATAAGAATTTCAGTCAACAAAATTAAGATGGCCGAGCTGCAGCAGTTTACAAAAATCAATGTCTGAGAGCCATAAGAATCACAACATGGTCCTAGGAAGGAGATGTCTGAAAGATACTCACAGGATAGAGATGAGAAACACTCGTGAAAACCTTGTTCAGGACAAAAGGTAATATGTTATATATGGGATAAAGAATTTATGTCTAATTAATGTTTCGGCAATCTAATAAATATGCAAGAAATAGTTACAAACAGTTACAATTCCAATGACAGTAAAACTCATTCAGTAAAATTAAAAATTGAGAGAACACTGACTCAATAAAACCAGTTAACACATATTAACTTCCTACTGCACATACTTTTCTTCTGATGTTATGCTCACCCTTCCTCTGTCCCACTGGGTACTAAGGTCAAGAGCATCAGTCTTTCTTAGTAAGAGGTGGGGCTTATAGCAACTCATCAATGTCCTGAGGTTTTTTCCAGAAGTATGTTGTTAATGGTGGTGGGGGGGAAGTTCTTCTGCCTTGGTCTTCAATTTTTCTGTTCTTTGCTTTTTCTCTGAAGTTGGTTTTATCTGGCCCACACAGGTACACTCCTGCATTGGTCAGCTTTCAACAACTGTGTTTTATTTTCACAGTCTGGAACCTCTGATGTCCCCATCAGTTCCCTCCATGCAGAACAGCTATAAATTTCAAACAAATTTAGGCAATAGCCACCTGATTGTTAGACAATTGCTATCACAGAGAAAGCAAGCTAACATGGGCTCAGGACAAGGCAAGTGCGAGTGAGTCCTGAGAGACAGCACTACCAGGTCAATTCAAAGCCTGAGGCTTTTTACAAGTAATGACAAAATATCCTATTTCCTGGGCCACAGAAAGGCTACTCTTCAGCAATCCTGCTCTGCTGTGTACTGATCTGTGCATGAAATAGGATTCCAGGGCAACCAGAATATTTGGCCTCATTGACCTCTGTTGCCCTTATCTCCTTCTACAGCTGAGTTACCAGCCTTTGGGATAGCACAAACCAATTGCATGATCTAACCCTTCACAAAAATTTATCAGCTTTTGTAATATTTTAAAATAAATAGGATATATCACATAAAAATAATAGTTATTCAAATACTACATGCGCAGGCATGCTCAAGTGACAGGGCAACATTTGTCATTTGTAATCTTTAGAACTATGAACTGAAGGCATATCAAAACAAATTATATCTGTTCAGTTGATCATAAGTCAGACAAAACATGGAAAAATATTTTCAGTGTTAGTTTATGGACTGCAAAAGAAGACATTTCAGGCTGTCTGAAGTAATATATGGTTTACTGGACAAACAGAATGAATATCAAACTATTTAGGAGTCATTTCTGCTTTGTCAGAAGACAATTTACTGAAAGAGGAGGTTACATGTTTTGAAGGTATGTGCAGATTTAATGTAATTTTAATGGAAAAATTAGATTTGTTTTTGTTTTGATATAATTTTGATACAAAAAATATTTCATTTTGATACCATATACAATTTTTTTTTTTTTTTAGCAAAATGTGGTTATCACTGAATCATTGAATGATTTATCTACTTGCCCTAATTCCCAGTTTTCTGAAACTAAAATTTACAAATACTTATGTAGAGGTTATATAATTTTCTGGCTGGGTCTAGATATAAATACTTTTTATAACTCTGGCCACAGCCTTACAAGACAACCTTTCACACACAGAAAACAGCAAACATTTAACCAGCCATGGATGTTCACTTCATTTTTTCCTTTTAAACTGACTTTATGTATTAAAAGCTTAATGCTTTTGGAGTTACTTTCAGAAGAACTGAGCTTTCTATGACCAGATATCCCAGACAGTTCCTGACAATACACACATGGATATTTCTGCAATGTTTTTCAGTCATTTAGAGGTACCTTTCCAAGAATAATTGCCAAGAGTCAGCAATTACCAGCTACTTTGTACTTCATTTCAGAAGTGGTGCTATATTGACTAAGATTTTTATTGCTTCAGAAGTTCAATAAATTTGTTCTCAGTTTTCCCTTAATAGTGTCACTGTAAAACCAAAAACTCCAATTAAGAACTAATAACTAATGTTCAGAGAATCTGGATAAACATATAATCCATTACATATTTGAGATAGCTTTCCCTAAGAATTCACAATTGATCAACTGGCTTCTGACCTACCCCTTTTTACAGACATCTCCAAGGATTCAACTAATAACATCTGCAAAGGGATTTCATTGCAATGACTTACATTGTCCTAAAGTAAACAATTAAACAGAAAATACTCATGCGGAAATAGATCTGGTAAGGACTGGAATAGCTATGCTCTCAAGACTTGGGGGGGCGGGGGGGAGGAGGGAGGTGAGTGGGGAGGGAAAAGAAGACTGAAATAGAAGGTTTTGAAAAGTTGGTTCAGAAATTTCATTGTTTAAGTTAGATACTTCTATCTCAAATTTTTTTTTCATTACAGATTTCAAAAAACCTAAATAATCTGGTTTTTAATCTTTGTAAAATATCTTGAGTTTTTACTATTTTGAATTGTATCATTACATACTTGCCTTCTGAGTTAACAAGGTAAGTGCAAGAATCAAGCTATTTGTCATTCACATATTAGTTAAAACCAGCAAAAATTGTCATAGCTGGATCAGGCACATAAAATCTATATAGTACAAATATCCTGTAGATATATTATATTTATATCTTGCATTATTTCAATGATACCTTCTCACAAGTTTCTCTTGTACACTTTAAAATATTTGATATAGAAATTATGTTGCACAGTACTTAAACTACTGTAATGGTGAAGCGGTATTAAACCTGTAGCGATCCTGTAGCACAAATAGTACTAATTGCCTTTTCATCAAGCCTCCATAGTTTTTAAGCTGTTATTTCTGTGTTTGAACATTTTACCTCTAATAACTCCAATATTCAGCTGAACTTATTAATAGCTCTGGAAGCAATTGTCAACATCAACATAATTGTCATCATTTGCTATGCAAACCAATAGATTTTAGAACAAAAAATTTGAATTAATCTTAATTTTAAAAGAAGAATTCTTCTAGAAATAAAGCTATGCATTGTGTTTTGTAAGTTATATGAAAAATAATTACAAAGCAGCTTTCATTCCAGCTGAGAAAATACCTGTTTCTGTGTGTATTCACTCACACGCATGTTTATCATCTTCTAATACATAAGCTACTTTTCTGCAAAAATTAATAGAGAGATGGTTTGAAACAAGATGTGAGGACTGATGTTATGTGTGTATTCTGATACCATATTCCTTTTAGAACTAGAGGTGGAATGTATTATTCAAAACAGTCTTATCAGTTTTGCAAAGATGGTTTTGCAAAGATGATTTTACAAAGCATCTATTTAAGCAGATTAGCTATTCAGAATCCATTTTCCAATGGAAAGAATTATCATCATGTTCAGCATTAAGCTACAATTTTACTTGAAAGATTATTTATGTGTATTAAGTATTCATGTCTTTAAATTAGAAACTGGACGGACTAGTTTAGAAATCACTGAAGACTTTAGTATGCAATTTTCAGTATTTAAAAATATTTAATTAATAGAAATTACCTCAAGATGCAGTTGACATACTTTGTGTCGTATTTCTGTTCTTAGAAATGTCTTACAACAATTTAAATATCAAAGAAGTTTGACTTATTTCTTTGCCAATATAATGTTGAAATATTTTATTTCTTAAACCACTTCAGTGACATCTAACAAATGAAATTTGAAGGATACAGTGTAAGTTCTCTGTCTTTAAACCAGCTCTGAGACTACTGTGAAGGAGGATGCTACCTCTATTCTTTCCCTCCCCTTCAAGGGTAACTTTGTCTGTCATGTTACCTCTGCCTTCCCTTGTACATTTGCATGGTGCTGGAAAGATAATCCCTGCTATGTGGATCATAAGTCAAATCTCCATGGATTCATAAGGTATTTTTGCTGCAAGATTGACCCATATACATGAAAGACTTCCAAACATCACTTTCTTTTTAAAAAGTAACTCTCACATTGCCATAAATATTAGTTTAGGAAATGAATAAAAAGAATGAACACAAAGCAACACAGAAGAAATGAACAATAAATGAGGTAAGTGATGCAAGCACCACCATCTCTGCAACATTCACAATAGGAATAAAAATCAATGTCATAATTTTCAGAACACAGAAGTATGTAAAGTTGTTTAAAGGATTTTTTTTTTTAATTGGATATTTTATAACTGGAGGGCCTTAACATTTGTTTACTTTTCTCAAAAAATATGTATCTCAGAGCAAGTGTCAAATACATTTTCATGTTATGGCAAGTCTTCACACAATTCCTCATTATTTTTCCCTCAGTATTACCTTCTTAATTTCTACATCCTTAAAGAGCATTTTTTAATTGACTGTTGTCATCTGCATTTAGAACAAAACCACAGATTATTTTAGATAAATAATAATTGTCAGACTGCAACAAATTTTTGAAAACCAATTCTCCAACGCGTATATAATCTCATTAGTCTATAATTTTCAACAACTTTCACTATTTGGTCTGATACATCACCTTTAGAAAAAGCTAATATTTATCCAACATATAATTGAAAGTTTTTGTTGACGTGAATTTAATTTCAGGCTTTCATATTTAACAGTGGGATACTGTCTGTTTATAAAGCCTTGTTTAGACAGCAAAGGAAGTTTCACAGCTGCAGGCCCTGGTAGTCATGGGGAAAAGTAACCACTTCAATACATTCTGCAAAGTCAACGTGTCTGGGTGCAAGCAACCCAGGTGATTTCTGAAGAATGTAAAAGGCAATTTCATGACTTGCACAATCGACAAATGAATTGGACGATGTGTACTGCTAGACTTACTGCTCCCAAAGCTGGGCAGAGTTGTGTAGGTTAATGGCAGACTTGACTGTGGTGGATGCTAGAGACCTGGAGATCATGAAGTTTAAGATCCTGAGAGAAGTAAGCAATAGCAGAGCAGCAGAATTAGAATAATGTTCTTCAAGAGAGAATATTGTTAAGAGATCTACTTGATAAGATTCCATGGGAAACTACCCTGAAGGACAAAGGGGGCCAGGAGAGCTGGTTGATCTTCAGGAACAACCTCCTCAGAGTGCAAGAGAAATCTGTTCCCTGCAGAAAGTCAGGCAAGTATGGGAGAAGGTCAGCAAGGTCTGGACAGTGATTGTCTGATAGAGCTCAAATGCAAAAACGAAGCACACAGAAGGTGGAAACAAGGATGGTAGGAATAAAGAGGCATTGCCCGAGTGTGCAGGTGTGGAGTCAGGAAAGCCAAAACTCAGAGGGAGCTGAAATTAGCAAGGAATTAAAAAGGGTATCTCTAAGTATGTTGCCAATGAAAAAAAGGTTAAGAAAAACTTGAACCTTCTGCTCAGCAGTAGGGCACCCTGTAACGAAGGACGTGAAGAAGGCTGGTGTACTTAGAACATTTTTGCCCTGGTTTCAATGGGCTCCATGGGGCCAGAGGGGATCTGTATGAAAGAGATGAGTGTTAGGAACCTGCAGGCACCACCAGCCCTGACTGTCCCTTTCCAGCCCCTCTGGGCATCACCCCACCCTGCCCATGGCCCAGGATCCTATCTCAACGCACCTTGGGCCATCAGTTTCTGCCCTGACTACACTGCAGCAGGGCCAGTCTCCAGCTCCTTCCCTCTGCCCTGCCTTTCCCACACACCCCAGCCTGGCCTCAGTAGACCCTGTCCCCAGGGAGATGCCTGATATCTGGATCTATATTGTACCTAACCTCCACCTCTTTAAAGATATTTCTCATTTGTTAGTAGTGGTTTAAACATCACATTGTTTTATTCTATATGCCCATTTCCTCTGTGTATTTAAAGTCATGTGGAATCATTACAACGATAAAACTAAAACTTTGATCCTTCAAGGATTTTTACATACATTTAATTGTGATTAGTTCCATTGACTTCACTGGCTGACTACAAAGTGGAGCTACCCAATTTTGGTAAAGTTAATCATGTATATCTCCATGATGCCTTGAACTCTACAGTCTTATTCTATTTCATTTTTTTAATACTTGAACCATATTTGAATCTATTAAAATGAATACTTTTTTAATATATATTTGAAATGTATATATATATTAAAACAATTGCAAAAAACTACTCTCTTGCCTCTTCATGACTCCACTAAAAAAAACAAAGTTTCATAGCAGTAAATGGTACATGTACTCTGCAAATGCAAAATAAGAAAAAGAAATAGTGATTTTTCAGGTACCATGTTAAGTATGCTGGTCCAGTATTTTCATGTGTAAACAAATTATAAGAGGCACAGAAACGGCTAAGGATATCCACCACAAATTTTTTCAGATTAAGGTCAAACAGCACCATTAAATAATCAATCCTGGACTTTTTTCAATTACAAAACTCTAAACTTTGCCCAGTTATACCTCTTTTGAGCTCAATAACTTTCACTCGCATAAACAATAACTTGTGTTTGGCTGAAGTGTATCTCCCAGAAAGGCAACCATTCTTTGTTTAAATGTTTCCACAGACAGAGAAATCTACTTCACCCTTGGTAGCTTCTTTCAGTGATTAATTGCCCTTGTTAAAAAAGATGTGCTTAAATTCTAATTGGAATTTATCTGGCTTCAGCTTCAAGGCATAGGTCCTTGATAGGCCTTTTTCTGACAGATTGAAGCCCTTTAACAATGGGCATCTTGCCCCTGTGTAAGTGCTTGTGACCCTAATCAAATCACTCAATCTTTTTCATCAACCAAACAGACTGTGCTCTGAACCTTGCATCATGAATCATTTTGTTCAGCTCTTGACTATGTATGTTTCTTTTCTGTACATTCTACAGTTTTTAATCTTTTAAAAATATGGACACTAACATTGTATATTGGATACAGTACAGGTACACCTGAGTACAGGTGGTATTACCCCTTTTTCTCTTACTACTCTCCCATTTATGTCTTTCAGTATTCCTATCTATCAACATTGCAGTAGGTACTCATGGCAAATGGCAGTAATCTTTAAATCTTTTTTCAAAATCACTGCTTTCCAAGTTTGTCTGTTTATTCTTATTGAATATATTTCTTTGAACTTTAACACTTTATTTGAGTGTGATCCCCTACTTTGAAATTACCAAGTGATCCAGACTATTTTTTCTTGCTCAACTGTTTCTCCCTACTATTCGTTATTACTATTATTATTACTATTATTATCACTATTTATAATATGTCAGTCTTTGTTTTATCCATTGTTAGTATTGGTTGACTCAATTATTATGAGACTTTATCGATTGCTATGAAATGTCCAATACCAGTTGTTTCAAAACTTTTTTGGAAAAAAGCACCATCACATAATGATTTCCTGCCACTGGCTACTGTTCCAGATTTGTCACTTGGTCATTTTTTAATCTACCAATCTTGTATCACTTCAGAATTTTGCTGAGGTATTTCATATTCATCACTTAAAAACAACTGACACAACTTTAAATCATAGGATGTAGGAATCTAAAGCAGGGAATTTTTACATGCCTTTTATTTACACCCGCAAGAAACAGCAGTTTTCTCTCTTTCTTTTATGGGTTCTTGTTGTTGCTGCTGTTGTTGGTTTTGTTCTACACAGAATAAATAACCAGAAAGAACAAGGCAAGGAAGGGAAGAAAGGAACATAAAAATCAAACTGAGAAGTATTTTTTTGTGCTGCAAAATGCAGAACAGTGTGGTCTATCGTTTAGAGCCAGTATAAAGAGAGAGCTTTTTCTTCATTATTGAGTAACCTATTTGCTACCTGATGGGCAAAATGACTTACCTCTATTTTTAACAAATTTCTCCAAAGCATTACAGTGTCTCCTAAGCATTCTTTATTGATGTGGTCAATAAATATTCCACATAAATATGTTTCCATGAAAAAGATTATTTATATTTCAAATTGACATGTCATGCTTTCAAAATAGAAATGCAGTTTATTTTATTTACTATGTGGTGAATTTCTTGAGTGTTTTACTGCAGATTCACTTCAAATCTCACTCAAAAAATAATCATTCTTCTGTCTCTGAAAACTTGTTACTTTTCAATCACAGATACGTCAGTACCTTGGCAATATGTATCATGACATCACATTCCAGTTTCACAAAGGTATAAATGGAAAGTATGTGTAGTCAGTTCCAAATATGGCTCTGGAACACATAAGCACCTACAAATTTAATGGAAGTTAAGATCTGTAGACAAAAAAATACATGGAGATAATGTTAGGAATATCATTAGTGAAGAAATGTCTTCACATTCACACCTTCTTAAAATCAACAGCTTGGGCTTAGCTCCAACGTACAACTACAAAATTCTCTTTTTTCATTCAAAATTTGAAATTTGATATTAAAGTTTCTTTTCAGTTACAGTGGAAAAAGCAGTTTAAGAATTGATGCCACTTTAAAAAAGCTAAACAATTGGAATACAAGACAGCGTCTCATCAATCTGTGTGCTTAATAAAGCTAGATGTTAGGAAGACTAATGTACCATACTGATGTTTTAGGAATTTCATTAACGTATTTAAAAGACTGTCATAACTCACTCACCTCTGCTGAGTTTATGAGCCATGGGTTTTCTCCAGCTCATAAAATCAACTTGTTTAACACAATACAGTGACTGATAGCATCAGAGATGACAGTTCATGAGGTAAAGTAACTTTTTTTTCCCCTTCTTTTTAAAATAAGTTTTGTAGGACAATGCAGGGATACTGAAATGAGAACGGGATAAGAGTCTGACAAAATATTATTCTGACTTAGTGACAAGTTAATCACAAATACCCTATCTCTGTTGCTCTTTGTAAATGTTGAATGTGAATTGGAACATAATGCTAACTTCTGAAATATTGAGAAATTAATTTTGGTTTTCCACTTTTTAAAATATTGTACATTTGGCATGAAAAACCACCTTTTGTCAGTTGCATTTACCTCTATCTTGAACATTCATATAAAAATTTTGAAATGAGAAACTTTTACAATTTTCCCTTGCATGGAATAAAAGCAAAGAACATATCTATACATTTGTACATATTTTGTCATTATAAGCATGAAACCCACTAGTTTTTAAACATTATTCTCACCTCTTTCTAATTATCTACAATGCAGATATCATCTGACATAGTCACCTAAGACTCTCTTTATCCATGGATCAAAATAAGCACCTGTGGAGGACTATTCCCGCAGTTTTGCAGAGACTGCAAATTGACTGTCCAAGGGATGACTCCTGGTGTCTCAAAACATTCCAGTTGTAGATAAGAAGATGGCCAGGAATGCACCAAAGGCCTTACTAACAATGGACTCAATGGAGGAGACTCTGATAAGGCGAAGCCTCGAGGCCTTACTCCATGGACAGCAAACCCCTGCTGAGTCTAACAATGGACTCAGTCTTGCTCTTACAACAAAGTAGCAAATGCGTGCCAAGCAAGGCATTGCCTCTATCTATAAGAGGTGAATAAGCAAAGAGAAGGTGTGCTTGCGCCCACCACCTGAGGACTCCTGAGATGCTGACAGACTGATCGAGCAACCCCCCCTCACCTCCAAGATGTCGATGCTTTTCTCCAAGGATCCAAAGAGTGGTGAAAACTTTTCTCTCTCTTTTCTCTTTTTCCTTTCTTTTTCAAGTATCTCGATCTCGCTCTCTGGCACATATGGCAACACCTTATAAGTTTTATGCCAGCTCCTTTTGGGGCTGTTCTAGCAGGTTTTCTGTAGGTTGTTTATTTTAGTACTGAAAAGTGATTGCAAGTGTTGTGAATGGTTGCAGGTTAAGTGACTGCAAGTTTTGTGAGCTGCTGCGGGTTTCTTAGTATTGTTGGAAATTATGCTGTCGCTATTACATTGCTGTAAGATTTGGTGTTGTTGGCGGTTAGTAGTGTTGTCATGAATTGTCTTTACCAATTAATTTGTTTTCTTTTATAATTCTGTTAAGTTTAATGCCAGCTCCTTTTGGGGGCTTGTTTAGTACGTTTTCATGTAGATTGCTTATTTTGTTACTAACCCTAGTGATATTGGTAATTATGCTATTCTTACCCCATTACTATGAGATTTTGTGTTATTTATTAGTGGATGGTAAAATGTTCATGGATTGTCTTTACCAAGTGATTTTCCTTTTCCCTTGACCCTGTTTTATACCCCACATTTTCCCTTTTCCATAAACAATTAT
>NW_010120953.1:25398-34876 GCF_000699245.1 Pterocles gutturalis
CAATTCTTTGGTGCTGTCTCACCTTAATTTGCCCCAACGGAATGTATATATAGAACCTCCACGAACCCCACTCATCCCACCCAGGGGGGTTCTGTGTGCTGGGTCGCGACAGCACCTACAATATCTGATTTCTGAATAATGATTTGTCTTTCAATTACTGCAAAATAAACCTAGATGTTGCTGTTTAATGCTATAAATTACCTGAAGTCAGACCTAGTTAATCTCATTCCCAGTCCCCAGAGGAGAATCTACATCGTTGGCCATCACCTACAATGTATGGTAAAAGACATCTCAGACTTGGTTCAAAACAGTCAACTCCCTGAACAGAAAGCAACCTCCTGAAGTAAAAACAGCTTTGAGTTTTGGTTGGTCTTAGCTGGATTCACATAGCCCAATGTTATGTGAATAGCCTCCTTGGAATTAAACACTGATATTTTTTTTTAAGTTCCACTTCAGACAATTCCCTTGTGGATGTGGGCCTAATATAAAGTTTTTTCTGAGATGGAGGAATTCTCTCTCAGCCTGAAAGGAACACCTTTGTGATTGTTCATAGTACAATCATAATTCACAGACAAGAGCAAGCCTCTACAATTAGTCCCATTTTCTCTTTGGAAAATGGACCATATCTTTCCATTTAAAACACAATACAAAGCAACTAATACTTCCATGTGTGTGCAATTAAAAGCCTAGCAATCAGAGCACTTGATCAGGATGTGATACACTCAGCTTGAAAACAGTTTAAAAAACACATAATCCATCTTGAAAATAGTATATAACAAAGCAGACTACAAACAGTCTTTTGTGTGCAATTGTAAAGATATAACTAGTGGATACTGACTGACTTGAAATTACATTTGAACAAAAGAAAAAACTTTTTACTGTGAGGGTAGTCAAGTAGTTGGCCACAGAGGCCAACTGTCTCTCTTAAGAGGTCCCTTCCAGTCTAAAGAATTTTCTGATTCTGTGAATACATGTCACAGAATAACAGATTCATTGATGTACAAAGTGACCTCTGGAGATCACCTAGTCCCGCCCACCTGTTAACAGAAGGGTCAACTAGAGCAGGATGCTCAGGACCAAATTCAGTCAGGTTTTGAATTTCTCCAAGCATGGAGACCACAAAACCTCTTTGACTAACCTGTCCAAATATTTGACGTCCCTCACAGTAAATTCTTTGGGATGTTTCAATAGAAGTTTCTGTATTTTAATTTGTACTCGTATTTTCTTCTGTCACTAGATGCCACTGAGAAAAGTCTAACTCTGTCTCCCTTCCTTCCTCCCATTAGGTATTTATACACATTGATGTTCTCCTTAAGCCTTCTCTTCTTTAGGCTGAACAGTCCCATCTTTATCAGCCTTTCCTCATACAAAAGATGTTCCAAGTCCTTAACCACCTTCATAGACTTTCACATGGGCCTTCACTGGACTCACTCCAGTATTTCTGTATCTCTCCTGTACTGGGAGCTCAGACCTGGATACAGCACTCCAAAAGTGGCCTCACCAGGGCTGAGTAGAGAGGAAGGGTTACATCGCTTGACTGGCTGGCTATATTCTTCCAACAGCCCAGGCAGCTGTTGATCTTCTTTGCTTCATGTGTACATTGCTGACTTGGTGTCCACGAGGACCCTCGGGTCCTTTTCTGCCAAGTTACTTTCCAGCCAGTTGTCCCACAATGTGTAATGCTGCATGGAGTTCTTCTTTCACAAGATACCTGTTGGGACAGTTACCCAGCTTGTGCAGGTTCCTCTGCATGTCCCCACATCCATGTGACTTATTAGCCATTCCCCCTAGTTTCATATAATCTGCAAACTTGCTGAGGATCTGCACCCTATGCAGTCATCCAGGTCATCAATCAAGATGTTTAACAGCATTGTCCCTACTATCAACCTCTGACACATACTGTTGGTGACTGACATCAGGCAGTTTTCAGTCCATCTTCCTGTCCAGGTATTTAGTTTGAACTTCATCAGTTTGTCCATGAGAATTTTACAATAAACAGTGTTAAAAATATTTCTTGGTATAATAGCTTAAAAAAATTAAGTCGTCAGCCTATGAGGTTATGTGGGTAGAGGGTAAAATGAGCATTTTTAAATACACTTTTGGATTTTAGCACTGCCGACTTTTAGTTCCAGTTCATAAGCTTAAATTCAGATTTACCTTGTGAGTCTGTGCAAAGTAAATAGGTTTGTTGTCCACACTATATGCCATTTTTAAGTGAATGTTGTGTGCATCCTGACTCTTCCATCCGTTTGACGATCCTCTATGAAAATCTCTTTTCTTCCATTACTTTTATAACTTATTACCTGAATTACTTTATTTTTGTTGTCAGTTATGCAGTTACCTAACTTAGCTCTGTAAAAATGATCACCTTATTTGAAAGATAATTTAAGAGTAATATGTTATTTTAGAAGTATGATTATACTCTATTCTATTCTTAAATATAGTTGGTCTTGTAGTGTGTTCCTCAGCACTTGACAAGAAGCAAGTAACCTTAATTCAATTATCATTCCTGAGGCTGATAAGGTTTTTTAGGTACTTTTTATATGGTTTCTATAATTACATCTTCTCAGCTTATTCACTCAGTCTTCTCCCTGTTGAACATATTCCTGTATTTTCACTGTTGCTTCTAATCAAGGCATCTACATTTGTGTTATTTTGGGTAAGCCTGCATGGATAGTTACAATTTCAGCTGTAAGATAAATTTAACTTTCCCTTCTTTTCCCTAAAATTAAAAGTAGAAAAGAATTTACTAGCATCTGCTAAAAATCTAGATGCAGCTTGCCAGATGAAGTGTTATGCCTCCTCTGCACATGCTATATAATTTCAGATGGTAACACCTTTATCAGACCTAAGCTTTCACAATTTGCAAGAATATTTTATTTTTTTGAGAGCTACATTTCTAAAGTGAAAATGTGATTATCCTGTGTCTGTTGTGGACTGAGTTCATACTGCATTCTTTTTTTGCTTGGGCTTAGTTATGAATCACACATAAGCAGGATTCTGTAGTTTCCATCCTGTTTTCCAAGTTATTAATTCTGAATTAGTCTGCTAATAGTGATCAATAATCTCTGAATCTATAAAATACTTGCATGTCACAAAAAAAATATATGTTACACTTAAGGAAATCAGGTTCTATGATAGCACTAGAACACATAGAAGGTGAATGAAGTGTTTATTTTTATTATTTTGCAAATTTTTGGTTTGAAAATAATCCCATACATTAGAGTTTTTCTTCCTAGATATTTCTTAACCTTAATAAATGTTACTTTTACTTTTCAAAAGTGTTCTCTGTTACTCTAAAATGAACTAAGTTCTTAACTACTCAAACTTACAGAAAATCTCATTACGTTGGAGGGGTAATTGAATCTTAATGTAATGATTTATTTAGCTACAACTACAGAGAAGAATGGAGCCTTCATGAAAATCTATAGTCTTTAGGATAGAGTTTGTGTTACTTTTGGTAGAGATGAATTTGATCCATTGAGTAGTGCTATGTATTAACATTGTTACAGCTGAGTTTTCCTCTATTTTTTACATCTGTCATGGGTTGAAAAGAATTTGATGAGTATTAAGATTTCCTTTCTGCACAAAGAACTGCAGGTATAAAAAAATGTCTGCAATTGACAGCACTGCAAGGAGGATTTGGCAGCATCTTTGGTATAGAGGCTAATGCTTCAAGTAACCCAATTGCCTAGAGAAAACTCAGACAAATTACCCAGGGAATGGGGAAGCCAAAGATCAGCAGTTTTAAGCTATTACCTGAACCAAGCCTTTTATGTAATGCAGGGAAAAATTTGGAAGCACTTTATGCAGAGAATTTTTCAATATATGTATTACTAAATGAATACTAACTGATAGAAAAAGAGACAGGCACACATTGCCTATCACTATGGTAACAGACACCCTAAAAAGAGTGTAATAGCAATAGATTTAGAGGCATTGAAGAATACAAGAGCAAAATACAATGAACAGTATATGAGTAATACTATTGTATACAGTGGGCACAGCAAATTCTTTATTCGGCCTGTAGACAGCATGTAGCTTCATCATGTAATTTAAGGCTTGCAGCTGCTGAACTACAACTTCTACACCAATGACTTTAGAAAGATTCGGAACAATTTGTAAAATTCAAAAATTAAGGGATAATATTGATTAGAAAGTTAAGACACATAATTTTAGTATCCTGTTGCATAACAGCTACCTGGAATGTTCTTGAAAAAAGATAAAATATCTAACAAAGTACAGTTAAATTTTATACAAATTTATGGAAAATTTGATTAGTAATGTAACAAAAAAATCAAAGATGAAAAATTGATAAAGTTTTGGGCTCACATAACTGAACACAAAAATTTGAAAATTTCTGTGACACTTTGGGCCCATAGTGCTATGTTATAATTTTATGGGCTACATAAGACAGTCAATGAATTTTAAAAGCAGATTATGTATAGTAGCATTTTAAACAAGAGCCATAACAAGAAATGTCCATAGCATATATCAAGATCTTTCTGAAGCAAGGGATACAAAATAAAATACAGCCTTTCATCTTAGTGTGATGCCAAGGCAGAAACTGAATGAAACTGTCAGACTGCTGTGAAGCAACTTCTAATGCCAATATAATAGTTTTATTAATGTGATATCCAAAAATTAAAAACAACACTTTTAATTCTTTTTCATATTTCCTTCCCTGTTCTGCTCCCTTCTCTTCAACATCCCAACAAAGTTAAGCCAAAAGAATCATATTTACAACTAAATTAATAACTTTAATTATGAGTAGTTTGCACTGTGAAGGGATTCTCATTTTCAAATTATTACATTCGTGTTCTAAAATTATATTCTCACATACACTCATACATACATATATATGCACAAAATTTCCCAGATTTGTAGTAAAAACAGGAAAAGGAAAGCTGATGTGTAACAGGAGTTTGGAAAGAACTGGGTTACTAATATCTCTCTCTCTGTTTTTTAATTTTATAAGAATAATCAATAACTAATATTAAAATAATTTATTTCTAATTTCTTAAATTTTCTGTTCCTCAGATGAGTAAGGTTTTGAAACAATCTTCTACTAGGAGCCATGGGAACATATCACTTGATGGTCTTTAAGGTCCTTTCCAACCCAAACCATTCTATGATTCTATGATCTCTTGATAGTTTAAAAATAGAGCTTGTATCTTTATACATAAGTTTAAATGAAATAGAGTTAATGACCTAAGAGGTCTTCCCTTCTACCACAAACTCAAAATTCATGTTGTTTTTGCTTGCTCTCTGGAAAGTATAGGATTCTGAAAATATTGTTTTCAGTATTCTTCCACTTCCATCTTGATTTAAAACCAAAACAATACTAAACTAAGCAGACGGTATCCTGTTTGCAAAGCAGTGTATAGGTGATATGTTGTCTACATAAAAAACTGCACTGCAGTATATTTTCTAATATGGGGTTGACAAACAGCTCAGATTAAAAGACATTGGGGTTTTCTAATGCAAGCTTCCTAGACACATTCTATGTTGTATTAGATAACACTATAATATATCCACAAGACATGTCCAACTGTTTGTGTCCAGATTTTTTTTTTTTTTTTTTAATCACAGATTTAAAGTGAACTTAATCTTAACAAACATTAGGTTCCTATAATATAAATGTTTACAGTTGAGGCAGCTAGCCTGCTCAGTGAGTTAGTTAACAAAAAGCTATGGGTGATTCCTCCTATTGTAAAGACAACATTTAAAATGTGTCAGAAGACCATTCTTGCTATGCTGACTGTTTCCCTGGAATGACTATAAAGGAAAACTAAGCTATCCCTCAAATGGGTGTATCTACAGTAATGATGTCTATGAATGAGACAAACCTCTCCTCAAGTGACTGTTTTTAACTATGTATGATGTTTTAATCATGAAATGAAATATTATATTCTCTCTAGCTTGCTGAAGGCTTGGGTTTTTGTGAGCATGTAATGTTAGTCTCCTGCCAATGAGCTGGTTAGATACCATTTTAAGCTGATTTTAATCTGAAAGAGGGCAGATTTAGATTAGATATTAGGAAGAAATATTTTACTGTGAAGGCGGTGAGACACTGGAACAGGTTGCCCAGAGAAGTTGTGGGTGTCCCATCCCTGGAGGTGTTCAAGGCCAGGTTGGATGAGGCTTTGAGCAGCCTGGTCCAGCGGGAAGTGTCCCCGCCCATGGCAGGGGGGTTGGAACTAGGTGATCTTTAAAGTTCCTTCCAACCCAAACCATCCTATGATTCTATGATTTTGAGGCTCTTTAAAGTTTGTTATGAACTGGCAGGAGTACCCTAATAGCAGACTGAAATTTTGGACTTAGAGAAATAAAGGGCTGGGCCAAGCAGTGTGTAAAAATACAGAAAGAAAGAGAGAAAGAAAGAAAGAAAGAAAGAAAGAAAGAAGAAAGAAAGAAAGAGGCATAGTTAGTAAAGAAAATCCTGGTTTTGCAGAGTAGAAGAAACTTCAGTAAGCCTACTTGCTCTGTGCATTTATTCTTATTGCATGAAATATGGTCTCCTGTACACAAATGTGATGAAGTGTGGAGGCACAAACCACACCTGCTTTTTCCCAATAAGCCTGGCAAAAATAAGCTTTCGGAATCTCTAACAGAAGTCAGTAGAGGGAGCCATGTTCCTATGCAGTTTATGACATGCCCCTGCAAAGCTTTCCAAAATAACCCAGCTAATGAGCAAAAGAGATTTTATTATTATCATTATTTGCTATAGAATCCTTACATAGGAAGAGAATGTAATATGGAAAACAAAATATTCTTTCCTATCTGAATGTGCTAGTCAAGTGAAGGATCACAGTAACAGCAGTAAAGGTGCTGCTGCAACGTTAGGTTTGTTCTTTTCCTTGATTTTCACGTAGTAGACTCACCAAGGGATTTAAGCACTTAAAATTAACCTCCTGGGTATTTTAGTGTGCAGATTCAAAATCACAGGGAGGGGAAAAACCTGCTGTACTGTTGCTTAACCCCGTCAATAACTTGGCAGTTGCTTTCATGTTCAGCTTTAAAGTTTCTGAGTACTTGAATATTAAGAAATACCCAAATCTGAGTGTTATAGGGATTACCTTCTCAGTAATCAGTGACTGGTGTTTTTTTGTTAATATAACTAGAGGATCTGTAGGTGTTCTCGCAACTGAAATATTTAAAACACAGAAAGATTGACTTCCCAGTGACATGCGGTTGCAGCCATTTTCTTTGAAAACACAGCTGGAGCCCTTTAATGGGAATAACGGAGGTGAGTTCTTCACAGAGAGAAGCATTGAAATAGGAGTTTGAGATCTCACACAATGTATAAAGAAGAGGGAAGGGAACACAGTAAGTATAGTACATAGAATAATAAATACCGTTCTTGCGTAAACCCTTCTTCATTTTGACACAGAGAAATAAGCCACTGTTCATAAGCTTTTACTGTATGAAAGGAATAAACCCACTACCAAGAACGCCCATCATGCCACTATACTGTGAGGTATACTCTAAGAATTACAGTTTTCAGATGTTATAAACAGAGATACGAATTAGACACTGATTGCTCTTCAACAATAAGAATAAGGATGTTTGGGGTAAAAATGGTGACACAATTATAAGCTACAGCAAAGTTTGTCACTAATATATGTGCATGTGGAAAGTGTTCAGACAGAACAGATTTATTTCTGTGGAGAACAATCCTTCTTTTGTTAACGCATAGGGGAACAATTAAAATCAAAAAAAATTCCCCTATGGAAATCATAACATCAGTAAAAAGGATTGTCTCATGAGAATGAATAATATTAAGTTTCAGGAAGAGAGTTTGTTGCCAAATACCATAGATTAAAACAGAAGTTAAAACTATATATGTAAACCACAGATAAAAATTTATTTTTACTTTTCTTCCATTTTTTTCTTCTTACAAACACCTTCATAAATATCAAAATTATGTAACTTAATCAAATAAATTTTATCAAAAGGATCAACTTATCATATTTTTTCAGATTCTGGAGAATAAAGTTCCTTTAGCTTTTGTGGTTTGTTTTAGCAGTTATCTTGTTTTGACTGTGTCTTATTTAAAGTATTATGCTAGTATGAGGCTTCAGGGAAAGCAGCAAATTTCCTGTGGCTTATGACGCCATTGTAGGAGAGGACATTGCATATCTAGTTCAGAACACACACATGTAATTAGCTGTGTGAAGTGACTAGTTCTGAGAGAAAATATCAAGTTCAAGTTAATGAATTTCTTGTATAAACTGGCTACTTTTTTTGTTGTTGTTGTTAATATGAGGTGCAATAGATGAAAACTTTCTCAAATTAGAATGTAACCTCTTGCAGGAAATAATCTACCTGTGTATTTTTGACAATCCATAACTCTGGAGACTGATTCTTACTATGAACCTTGCAGTGATCTTGCATAAAAGTTATTTGTCCACTCTCTATTAGAGTTGTGCATTAAATTTTCATTTTAATAAAGCTAGTGTTGACGTTTGAAAGGTACTGCAATCTTCCTATCTGTGACGCAAAGTAAGGCATATGGCTAATAAGAACATATATTTTTTTAGGCTAGTCTGGACTGGAATGTTTTGATTATAGACACATTTTATCTTAGACTCATGTACCATAACTGCAGAATCTTTCCATTTTGAATTCTGGGACTGGAGCAGATGGTAGAGATGTATTTAAAACAATGGTACTTGACATATTATTTCTGTTAATAGTTACACAGCTACAAGGTGTTATTTGTAATTTGTCCCTCTTGGGAAGAAACTGGAAATTCTCTGTCACTACACTATAGTTGTTGTTGAAATTCATCACAAATTGATAAACTTTTGAAATTTTTACCTTAAGGTAAAAAAAAACAGATATGAAGGCAGATGTTATTTTGCATGTTTACTGGATTCTGAAATGTCTTCACAGCCTAGTCATAGAATCAACTCCCAAGGCATACTGTGCACACATATAGAAATCTACTGATGGAAAAGATGACGAAAGACACATTTTCTGCAGTTTTGCGAAACAGTTATCAAATTTTCCTGTCATGATGCAGGGGACTACTGGAAAAAAAAATGTTTTTTCTACCCAAGGCAGACTATATATATATATATATGATAAAATGTATCACATATCTGACTTAGAGTGAGTTTGTGTGTTAAAAAAAAAATCCCTTCAGCTCATTGATGCAATGATTTAGATACTGAAATGCAGATAGATACTGTGTAGTATACCAAAAATATTGTTTTAGTTTTATGCTACTGTTGGGTGCTCTTTTGGAGAACAGTTAGTTATTGACTCAGGCAGAAGAAAAATGAAAACCAATCTTAGACATCTTAGCAGAGCTTATGATAATATAAAATAAAAGCTAATGCTTGAGAGTCTTAACCCAATTTCCATATGTTGTTTTCTGTTCCAGTATTGGTATTGTCGTGTTTTCATTCAAGGTTAATGCAAACAAAACAAAAACTTGAAAGTCAGGTGCAACTAATATAAAAAGTCCTGC
>NW_010120953.1:34907-42940 GCF_000699245.1 Pterocles gutturalis
CTGAAAACAGGTGAGAATGAACAGACTGTGTGATTTAAATGTTCTTTTAAATTTTTGGCAGCTTGAGATTTACTTTATATCCCATTTGTTCCTTATTCTTTTAGTTATAGCAAGCAGGTAATGCTTCCTTTGCTGTGAAAAATTCTGTTGTTGCCAATTTTGTCAGCTAAGCTTCATTTTTACAGTTCTGGTAGTTTGTCAACATAAAAGCTAAAATATTCTGAACTCAATCAAGCTTTCTCATGCTTGTCTCTAGAGGTGGCATTAAAGTGTTTGGATAGCCTTATCTGTTCAATACTAAGGATGTTTGTAGCTTCTGCTTAGTGCTCTCTAGTGATTTATTTCAAAACTTTTACCAGACTGCAATATGTCTATCTGACCATATACATACTCTTTACCACATAATCCTAGAGACTTTTTTTATAAGGGCCTGCTAACAGTGTTACCCTCTCAGGCAGTTCCATGTAGACCAATAACAGTAGCACAGCCGGGAAAAAACCAGACATTTGGTACCATGTTTTATTTTTGAATAGTTACTGTTGGATTTTTTGTGAGACACAGGCAAGTTATGAACTGGACTGCCTCCAGCAAAAAAGCAACAAGTGCATCATGCAAGAAAAATCTCTCGGATTCAGAAAGTTAGACAAATTCGCTTTAATAAAGAAGCATGGTGTAGAACAAGACTCAAATTTGAACAACATCACTTATCTTACAGAGCTTTGAAGAATACAATTTAATATTTTATGAGATTGTGTAGATTTTCATTGGGAAGGTTATTTGTAGTAGGAAATACTGTTTCTATTGTTTGGTGCATGTTGAATTGTTTCAATGAAGTGGAACACTCTGATTGTGTTACCAAAAAAAAAAAACAAAAAAAAAAACAAAAAACCCCAACCCACCAAACTGCTTTCAAATGCAGATTCTAGTTAAAATACATTTTTTTTAGTTCTGTGGAATATGTGCTTTCCTTCAGGATTTTAAATTAGTGCACAGAGAGATTTGAGCTTGAACTTAATGCAATAGCTGTTCCATTTTACCATCTTTAAAATAAATGATAAGATTTTACCAATGCCATTGTTGTATTTTCTGTGATTGCACTGGTGGCGCTCTTCTAGGCACTTGAATTAGAACTCTTTATCATGTATTTCTGCAGCAAAATCATACTTTCACATTCTGATATATCACTTTTGGAATCAAAAAGGATGGAAAAACTAACATTCTACCTTCAGCACTGTCTCTTCCTACTAATTTAATTTTATAATAGTGCCCTCTGCATGGAACAAGGATTTTTATTTTCAGTTGAGGTTATAATTTTTTGCACAGCTGACACAGCAATAGAAGAGTTACCACACTGGAATAGAGCTATAGCTACTCTTAGCTGATACAATGCCTCTGGTCGTGATCTATGCTCTATCTATTAAGGAAAATGAAAATGTCTGTAGTAGAGAAGACATAGAGAAATTCATATTTCCGACATTAGCTTTATTGTGAGGTTAAAATCTTGGATGGAATTTTACACTCAATATAACTACAGAGCTTTGTTAGAGGACAAAAATCAACGATGATGCATAGAATACTGGATTTGAACATTGTCCGTGGAAACGGCAATGCACATTCATTCTTCTGCCAGGAACGAACTCCAAGCATACAGAAATTATTGTTTTTGATGTATATAGTGTTATTTGACAGTACTGAGCAGCAACTCTGTGAACAATCTTTCCTTGGAAGGAAGGAAATGACTTATGGAGAGAAAAGGTGTTTTATTTACATAGGTTAAAAATTATGTTTCTATGCTCAACTACAGAATTGGTTTTATTTTTTTTTTTTTTCAGACATTCTTAAATGCAAAGATGTATAAACCATATAAGGAGTAGAGACTCCTATCTTCCTTTGCACTCACTGGACTAGAGGAACAAGAAGCACTTTGTCCTTAGTTGTGTCCTTATGAAGTCATACACATTAGAATTTATTTTTCTGTTTATTTCTACTTAAGCATGCAAGTACTGTGACAGGAGCTTAATGCAAATGTTAGCTTAGAGGCACTTTGTAGAGATAAAACCATTCTATGCAATTAAAACTTTGAACACTGACTTAAGATCTTGAACATGTTGATCCCACACACAACTCCTCCAAGAAACCAAATTCACAGGCCCATCAAACATTTTATGACTCAAACTGCTATTCAAGCAATTCTATGGAAATAATTGGAAGAGAGTATGCTCAGATCAACTGAATCAAAGTTCTGATATTGAGATGGAGAGATGGGGAGAAAATATCTTAACTAAACTAGAACAAGGAATAAAAGCAGCTTTTGAAAAAGAAAACAAATGCAAAACCAAAATGAAACCCAAATGTATTTTTGAACATGCTCTGAAAAAACCCCTCAAAACCCCAAACAATATTCCCTGCCCTGTTTGTGACAGAATTGTTTTTAAATACAGAATTGGAAGGGACCCTAAGAGACCATCTAGTCCATCTCTTGCTGAAACAAGTAGGCTTCAGTAAGAAACTGCTTTTCTTGCAGATTTTCTATCTATTTATTAGAATATTTCAATTGCTACGTTTATAATTTCCAAACTGTTAAAAAGTTTGTTTTGTGATTTAATAACATATTTCATTTAAAATTTTGGTTTTTATCTTCAACTAATATCTACACTAACAGTTATGTACCTCAGTTCAATTACTTATTTTTCTGTTCTGAGTGAAGGGGAAAGCTTACCCCTTTTTGGCAATCTTTTTTCTCATAAAGTTTTTTTGTCCTGTCTATACCTCTGTTTTCTTTTTTCTAGACAAACCCCTATATTCTAAGCCTTTCTTCTTTCAAATACAGACAAGCATAAAAAGCATGGGCCTCACAGTGTGAACTCCCTAGCCTTTAGCTGTAGTAAAAGCTATTTCAGAGAGAAGAGTCTCTGTCTTCCACTGAATGCTGGCCCATTGGTACATCTTGCCTTCACATTCAGTGTGTAAAAGGGTTAAGGACAATTTCCACTTCACTGTACAAATGCTGCCTAGCAAAACATATTCCATAATTCTAATCTTTTCATTTTTACTAAGTCAAAATGTTACGTGATGTAAAGCCTGAGCCATGATGCTTAATTATATGAGAACTTACAAAACAGCACTATAAGCACTTTTTTTTTCCATAAAGCTGACTTTACCCTAGACAGAAAAATTATTTGTTCCTGGAGCTAAGTATTAATAGAAACTGAGGAGAGGTCAATACAAACACAGATCAATTATTCATCTTGTCTATGCATGTGCAACTAAAAATTCTGCCTCTTCATTCATTTTCTTGGCTTGAAAGACTACAAAACATATCTTGGTTTCTACATTAAAACAGCAGTGGACATTTCTTTTTGAATTCCTACTAAGACAGATCAATCATTACACTTGGATTTTTACTTTTAGACTTTAATAAATTAATTACAAAACCCCTGTATTTAAAGACAGGATTCCTGAACAATACATGTAATGGACTGTATTGAAAAGATAATCTCCACAATAAAAACATTAGAGTTCTTTCTTTTTTGGAGTGTCATGGATGAGAATGAGGAACACTAGTATGGGCTATGACATTGAGGATATGAAAGAGAAAACTAGAATAAATTGTTTCTTTATGTGGAAAATTTAGCAAAACAAATTGAAAGGAAAAGCTACAAATAGAGCCACAAACATAGAGAAAGATGAAGCTGATTGCCCATCTTTGTTGGCTGAATAAGTGGTATCTATGTTACTTCCAGGGAGTTTCCTCTATACCCACATTGTAGGAGACCTACTGTGGTTACATGGATTTTACTGCAAAGAGGAAGGAAATTAAAAAATTGTATCTGTCTTCACTAGTGTAGGAGCATTAAATACTTTTCTCCTGTGACACAGCTTGAGATGAGAGGATCCGTAGAATTAAGCGTAGATGTGGTGCTTAGGGACATGGTTTAGTGAGTTAGGTGGTGTGAGTTGACGGTTGGACTTGATGATCCTTGAGGTCTTTTCCAACCTCAATAATTCTATGATTCTATAAGTGTCTGTCTGTACTAACATATTGAATGATGCCAAGGGATGGCCCTGACTTTGGACCACAGTGCTCTCAGCTGTTCAGCTGTTATAATGCAATTTCCAAGTACTGTGTCATGGCCCTGAGCACGCTCTCTCCCCACTCCAGGGGTTTGCAGACCTATCAGCCCAGTGATGATGTGATGCAGCTGCGTCATCTGGGATCAGGCTGCTGAGAAAGAGCAGGGTGAGAAGGGTCTTTCCTCTCTGCTTGGGAACTCAAACACTCCTACCTAGTCTCTGTCAGCATGCTATGCAAGGTCACTCGCCATGTTGACACCAGACTTGACTTCCCAGCTTGAACTGGGGAGGAGCCGGAGACTGGCCCTGCTGTGGCATGGGTGGGGCAGGAACTGATGGCCCCGGGGAGATGACATGCAGTCCTGGGCTGTGGGTAGGGTAGAGGGATCCCTGGAGGGGCTGGATATAGACAGCCAGGCCTCAGGACCCTGTTACATACATGTAACATCTACACTGATATTAAATTGTGTAATATGTGCTAGGTAGTTCTCAAAAAGACCATTTTTAATTCTTTCCCTGTTTTTTCTTTTTGTTGGAAATCCCAGATTTAGATGTAAATTTATATGTGAATTTCTAAATTCTATATTTGCATCAGTGAAGCATTGTTTGTCTTTTTTTTGAGCTGTACTCCTGAGCACTCAGTCTCAAAAAATGTTTCTTAGTACTAGTACACATTGCAAAATGCTGAGCCCCTCTTGGAAAAAAAAAAACAAACAGCAAAGATCCATCAGGAAGTGGATCCTGTGGTAAGAGGAATGTCATCATAACAGAGAAAAATAGGAATGGACAACTGACACTGCAGATTAATTCATAACATTATATAATCAGTCACTGAGATATGAAAACTACCTTAGATGGTACAGATGTCAACACCAGTAGAGTAACACTTCTCTTTGTTGCTGATGATTTTTTTTCAAAAATTAATATACTCTGCTCTCATGAGACCCCACCCAGAGTACTGTGTTCAGCTCCGGGGCCCCCAACATAAGCAAGACACCGTCTTGTAGGAGCGAGTTCAGACAAAGGGCTACAAAGTTGGTCAGAGGGCTGGAGCACCTCCCATATGAGGACAGGCTGAGCGAGTTGAAGTTGTCCAGCCTAGAGAAGAGAAGGCTCCAAAGGGACCGTATAGACACCTTCCAGTACTTAATGGGGGCCTACAGGAAAGATGAGGAGGCACTCTTGATATAGGAGTGTAGTGATGGGATGAGGTGTAACAGCTTTAAACTGAAAGAGGGTAGATTCAGATTAGATATTAGTAAGAAATTTTTTACTCTGAGGGTGGTGAGACACTGGAACAATTTTCCCAGAGAAGCTGTGGATATCCCATCCCTGGAGGTGTTCAAGGCCAGGTTGGATGAGGCTTTGAGCATCATCCTGATCTAGTGGAAGGTGTCCCTGCCCATGGCAAAGAGTTTGGAACTAGATGATGTTTAAGGTCCCTTCCAACACAAACCATTCTATGATTCTATGATTCTATGATATAAATCCTAATGTCTTAAAATTTTTCAAGCCAACTTATTTTTGCTTTACTCAGTCAAGGATCTTAACCAACTTCATGCTTTACTGTATTGATTTTTGTGATTTTCTATTCTTTCTTTGTTTGTTTCCATAATCTACACTTTCTGTAATGATGGTATTTAACAAATAATATATTTTTTTTTTCATTCCAGTTGTCTGGTTTTATGAAGCCACCATATCAAAGAGAAAGAAAGAAGTTAAAATATTTTTAGTAAGATTGAAAGAAAAAGCTGATTTACAGGTATTGCTTGGATACTTTGAGGAAGGCAGCAGTAATTAATGCAAATTCAAGGAAAGTTGCGTATTTTAAAGCAGATTGACATTTCTTGATGGAGACTGCTGCTGTCGTAAAGGCATGTTGTATAGGTTTTGTGTTTATGTTTTCCTTATGTGATCTTTCTACTTGTTTTAAAATTGTAAGTACAATTGGAACAGATAACTTTTTAAGGCATATCTACTTGTTATAATCAGTGTGTTACAAAAATACCTGAGATAACTCTCTGGATGAGGACTAACCACAATTACATAATGCTCTAAGTGTAATTTCTCTTTCTTGTACTATATCGACAACAAATTATATTGTTCTAGTCAAATTTGTCCTTATTGTTTTTGCAGTGGACGGCATGTATAGGACTTGACATATAGGAATTCTCTTGGGACATCCTATTTCTTAAATTATTAATATGTACTCCTGAGATAACGAAGCAAGTGAAGAAGGAAGACAGAATTTGTTTGGTTTTATTTGGATATGAAAAATCACCTGCATTTGTTTATTGTTTATTTCAGAAAATCCCAACTGTCTTCGAATCACTCTTGGCTGTATTATATTAGCCTTTAGGCAGGACTTAAATGGATAATGTTTCATTCATCATTATTGTGTAGTCCTTCAAGCCTTAAATATTCAGTTCTGTAATTTCAATATTTACTTTTGAGTGATACTTCAATATTATTATCAGTACAGATGGTTTACATAACAATATTTCTGCTACTGTTCTTACTACTTCTACTTTGACTCTTTTTATTTCTTGCATTGTGTTCTTCAATTACTTCTTTGAGGTATTATTTCAACAGTTCTTGTGCAATATGTGAAATCTCTCACGTGCTTGACATCTGTGTCTGTAGACTTAATTTAGTGCATTTATACAGTCCAGAAAACTAACTGTCTGAAACTTAATTTCTCTTACTATTGTGTATACTTTGGGAAATGATGCAATGGTGAATTTAGTAGTAGATTATGAACATTATTCCAAGTTTGCTAAAGTGGACCTGAACCTTATATGCTGACTATGAAAGACACAATATTTGACCATATATTTCTTCTTAATAGGTGCAGCCTTGAGTGCTATCATTAGAAGGGCAATGATTTTCACTTTTTAACTGGTTTTCTCATTAACTCAATGCAAATGCAATAGGACCGTTCTGCAAATTACAGCAATATTGTGTGAGCACTTCAAACACTCCAAACTGTCTTCTCCTTCCACATTTTTACCACCTTTTTCTGTATTCAGTATATATCTATTTTCTCTAGTGCTGTCACGTTACAAGAGTAGCAACTGAAAGATTGCCATGGATTCTGTGAGTTTTCCTCTGCCTTCATGGGATTAGTTTTATTCATGTTTCTATTCAAAGTGTGGCTACCTCTGAAATTTTAAAGGCTTTGATTTTATTTGAAGAGATGTGAACGCTCATTTCTTTTAAATTCATACTTCCACCAGAGAACTAACAATGGCACATCTATCTTACGCATTTAATTGACAGTGGCAAGTCTGAGTTTTTTTCTTGCCTGATATAAAATAACAATGCACAAAAGCCACCCAGCCAGTCATCAGGACAACATTATTCTTTACGTATTTTTAATTTTTCAAAACTCCAGAGCTGTTATTTCAGAAGCCCCCTGGTCATTGTAACCAAATATACTGTCCAAATAATTCCAAGATGGCTTTACATTTCACGGGATAAATGACCTGTAAAGTCTTGACCCTGAAATCTGAAATAATCTCTGTTTTTATTTCCGTAAAGATAATCTCTTGAATTAACATTCAAAAGCTGAAGCATTTTGAGCTATTACATTAAGATACTGTAATTATATTCTAACATTCAGTGTTAAAAACAAATAAAAAATATTCTTAAAGGTTCTATAAAAGTTAATGTGCTAAACTTGTTGCTTGTAATTTCATGACATAACACAATGATAATAGGAGAGAAGATTGAAAATACTGGATTTTTTTATTACTCATTTCAGTTCCTTTTGCTTTGATGTCTTACTTGTGAGTTCAAGTTATTTTACTTTTCTATAATCTTATCTATTTAACTGCCTCACTGTGCAGATCACCTACTTGACGACTTCTACGTGTTTTAAAAAAATTATCAGGTATCAATAGTCTTTATCTCACTGAGTAAGCCTGGGTTACTAAATTCACAGAATCACAGAATCACAG
>NW_010120954.1:0-1083 GCF_000699245.1 Pterocles gutturalis
AAATGATAGAGAGTGGCTTGGCAAGCCCCCCTGCCAGCTCCCTCAGTACTCTTGGGTGGATCCCATCTGGCCCCATACACTTGTGTGTGTCCAGGTGGCATAGCAGGTCATTAACTGCTTCCTCCTGGATTGTGGGAAGGTTATTCTGCTCTTTGTCCCTGCCTGCCAGCTCAGGGAGTTGAATACCCTGAGAATAACCAGTGTGACTATTGAAGACTGAGGCAAAGAAGCCATTAAGCACCTCAGCCTCTTCCTTGTCCTTGGTGATAATGTTCCCTCTTGCATCCAACAAGGGATGGAGATTCTCCAAAGCTCTCCTTTTATTGTTAATGTATTTGTAAAAACATTTTTTATTATCTTTTACCACTGCAGCCAAGTTGAGTTCCAGTTGGGCTTTTGCCTTCCTAATTTTAACTCTGTATGACCTGGCAAGAACCCTTTACTCTTTTTGGGTTGCCTGACCCTTCTTCCAGAGGTGGTCGACTCTTCTTTTCCCTGAGTCCCAGGAAAATATCTGTTTATCCAGCCTGTTCATCTTCTCTGACACATTGTCTTTCTACAGATGGGGACAGCCTGTTCCTGTGCTTTTAAAACCACCCTCTTGATGAATGTCCAGCCTTCGTGGGCCCCCTTGCCCTTCAGGACATTCTCCCAGGGGACTCTCCCAACCAGTGTCCTAAACAGCCTAAAGTCTGCCCTTCGCAAGTCCATCTTAGTGGTTTTACTGGCACCTCTCCTTGCTTCACCAAGGACCAAGAACTCTATCATTCCATGGTCAGTAAGCCCAAGACAGCCTCCAACCACCACATCTCCCACCGGTCCTTCTCTGTTTGTGAACAGCAGGTTAAGCGAGGCACCTCCCCTGGCAGGCTCACTTATTAGCTGTGTCGGGAAGTTATCTTCCACACACGCCAAGAATCTCCTAGACTGTTTCCTTTCCACTGTGTTGTATTTCCAGCAGATGTCTGGCAAGTTAAAGTCTCCCACTAGAACAAGGAGGAGCGATCGCGAGACTTCTGCCAGCTGCTTATAGAATGCCTCACCTGCTTCCTCCTGCTGGGGGGGGGGCGTATAACACAATCC
>NW_010120955.1:0-22503 GCF_000699245.1 Pterocles gutturalis
ACAAAGACCGTAAATTATTTCTGAATTGAGGACTACGGCTTTCTTTCTTGACGAATATCAGACTCACTCCACTCACCTCCCTGCCCTTTCAGGGGACCAGGCTTGTCCACTCGGCTGTTGGGAGCTGGCCCCAGTGTGTGTTACCTGCAAGCCATGCCCAAGGAAGTGCTGGTGGCCCAGGGATGTACTGCTGAGCTGGGGCATGAGCTAAAGGGTTGGACCACGTGGGTAATGCTGGGTCCGTGCTCAGACCTGTGCTTTGCCTGCTTTTCTGAGAGCTGTCAATGTTGGTTTTATGTACAAAGTGTTGGTTTGGGTGAACTTCCCTCTCTGTCTTTGGTGATTGTGCACCTTTAGGAAAAAGGGTGCAAAAGCCCTAGTACCATCCAGTGTGAAGAGGAGGCATTCAGCTGCTGATAGGTAAACAGAGTGAAAATAAAAAGGAGAAAGTCTGTCTGTGTTACACCTCTTTGTGGGCTTCCTACAACAGCACCAAGAAGGTTCTAGAATAAATTATGTGAATGGTGTTAATTAATGACCAGATTTAGTCTTAGTTTAGGGATGTATCAGGGAATCTATGGTCCTTTACTCATGGGAAAAAAAGTAATATAGTCATGCATGTAGCAAAAATTGTTTTTTCAGGGGATAGATTTGTAGACAAACCGAGCAAACACTTTAAGATGAAAGAAGGGATGAATTTTGAAGTTTTGAAACATGCTATGTTTTTTTTTTTTAACTACCAAAACATTTTTTCCTTTTTAAAAAAATAATAATTTTATTTGGCTTTTTCAAAAAAATTGAGTAAATTCTGAAAATGAAAAGAACTTGCGAGTTAAATGAAAGAGGCACCTTGTCTCCAAATGTAATGTTTTCAGGGTCTTTATAAAAACCAACAAAACATAAGATCTGTCTTCTCCATCTAAACATATTCTCTTCCTCGTTTAAAAAAAAACTATTCATTGAAAGACAAGAACTGTTTTTTCCCCCAGGCATAATTAGGATCTCCTGTGCTGTCATTCACACTAAAAGCTGTCTCTATCCTATGTTTTCCTGAACACAAAGCCAGAAGACTAAAAAGAGAAACTATGCAAAAAAAAAGAAACAAAAACCAAAAAACCTGTTTTGTTAGACTAGACTATCTAATGCTTAGAAAAAATGTAAGAGAAATGATATTTTGTACTGTATCCTGAAAATGGTTAAGCAGAACATTGATGTTTCCCTGCTTTGCAAAATTTGTCTGTAAATGTTTAGCCAAATGCTCTGTTAGTGCCTTCTGACTCCTGTCCTCATGTTTATTCCCAAGATTTTTCTTGGGATCCCAAGAAGAAAGACTTGCTAAGCATTCAGATTCTATTTTTACAATTAAATTTAAATAGAGGTTGAGATTTGCACAAATTCCTAGGAGATCCAGACACTTCTTTACCAGAAAAATGAACATTGACTTGAAATTGTCAGACAAAATCTTTCCAATCCATTAAAAAAAGAGCTTTTTACATATACCAAGTATAAGGGCAAGAGTCTGGTGTTGGTAATATTTTTCTCTTCATTTGTTTTATGTGTTTTCTACAAGGAACAGAAATCTGAAGCTTGCACCACAAACTGGAAAGACGGCTCAAGTCAATTCAGACAATGAACAACAGGGAGGAAGAATGTATCCACAAAATTAGTCAGGAGGGGCATTGCTGCCCACCAGAAGAGAATTCCTCTTCACCAGCTGTGATATCGTTTAACAATGACAGCTCTCTTGTTTGTAAGTGTAGCATGTGTTTTCAATGCCTTATTTGCAACTGTTTTCTGAAATAATGATTTAGGGTCACATCCTGCGCGCTCAATCTGCTGATAGTTTCTGTGCCTGCCATGAGACAACTGCCATGAGTAAGGTGAATAGGCTTGTGGCCTCCAAGGGAAAATTCCCAGTGCTTCAGACCGTGGACCCATCCTTAACTACTAAGAGCTGGGGATAAATTTTCTCTGTGGGTGGCCTGGGTGAGCAGGCATACTGGCCACAGTTGGTGACAAGGTATTAGATGAAACAGCAGTTTCTGTGTTCATAAACTGTCCCTAACATTTTTGCTCAGAAGGCAATCGCAAATACCTTGTTAACAATATTTTACAGGGACTGCTTTGGGAAGGGAAGGAATTGAAGAGATTCCCATGAACTTTGTTACCCCTTCTTCCCTCCACCCCCCTGAAATCTTAGTCTTAAAGCAGCTAGCACGTGTCTGGTGAAAAGCCACTAATGTATATGCTCATCTTGCACTACGTGAGATGTAGCTGGATATTTACATGGCTCAAGAAGTGCTCAGTCTTTCTCAGGGCCAAGAAAAATAAAGTCACCAGCCACCCCCCATAATGAAAAATGAGGTGCTGCCCCCAGCCATCTGCAGCAAGCCATGCAGCACTGCTTGATTGTTTGTTTTATTTTTTTTTATAACGTTCTAAAACTTGGTTCAGATTATTTTGTTTCCAAAGCCTTTGCCCCTAAAGAGGCAAATAACATGTTTTTTTTTTTTTTAAAAAAAACAAAACAAAAGCGTACACAGGGACATCTGTGTATAATTTTTAGAGAAGATGGTACAGGAGAAAGCAGGTTAGATTGGGACAGACTGGAACTACAGGCTGACAGCAGGAGATGCAAAGAGGCCTATTGTCTTTGTTAAAAATAAATAAATGAAAGCTGGAAGAAGTTCTTTCATTAAATTGGAAACAGCATTATCCAAGGAGTTTGCAATATTAATTTAACCACGTAGCTCTAAAACATAATTTTTTGCCATGATAACATTTCATTTTAGGACCCAGGTGAGAGATAGCAGCAAATGTCTGATTCTTGCCCTAAGCACAAGGAGGTGAAGATGTGTTTGAACAATAGATTACTGTTTACTAAAGCCTCGAACAAAGGTGAGGGGGAAGGAAGCTGGCTTTGTCAATGAAAGAGAAAATACTTGCCACTGCAGAACACTGCTTTGCTATAGGCTCGACCTGCGGAAGAGGAAGCCTACCTGTCAAATGTGCAGTGATCTGCAAGCTATAGGATTAGATGTTGCTGCTGGTTGTGTTTGTAGATATTTCTGTGTGAGATAAGGCCATTGCTCTTTCAGTCTAGTAACTCCTCCCTGGTGTTGGCAGGACCAGCCAATTCATGAGTAGATGCAGAAGTCCCTGTTGCAAACAATAATGAAAAATTACTCATTTGGGAGATTCTGATTTTTTTTATAGGGTGTATATTGTTTTGTGGCAGAACAAAATCTGCTGTTCCTCAGCCCTAAAGGAGTCGTTATAAGGGAAAGGTTCTCAAAAAAATAAATGCCTGAATTACATTTACACTTAAAGATGTCAAGGCTTTTTGCTGCAAGCTTAATCCACATCTGCCCATGCAGCCATGGTGGTTGAGAGGAGTTTTAGTGCAGATGCATGTTGCTTTCACATGTTGCACACCACAGCCTACTACACCTCATATCATTTACATCCTTGAATCTGCTCTGCTGTGCAATGGGAAGGAAATTTATTTTGCAGGAAATAACACAGACATGCAAAGGAGCCTAAGACATTAGAGAAACATCAGTTCCCATGATGTAAACATGGTTGTTTACACTGGCTGTGAAATAAAGAAAAATTAATTACAAGTCCAATTATGCATCGGTAGGTAATTCCTTGTCAACTCTAGTGATTGATGGGTTGTCTGAGATGTGAAGTTTTATGTAATTTCTCATAAAGTAAATTCTCTATGCAACTACGGACGTTTTGGCATCTAAAATTCTAAAGTATAATTAGAATCTTCCAAAAACGGAGGGTGAGAACTTCTTGGGTTGTCAAAAGAAAGAAAACATTGAATATATCAGTGACCACTGAAATAAATTCCCAAGTGATGGTGGATTTGCCTTCAAATGTTTGAAGCAAACAACTGTCCCTTACCGTGAATGGTTTTGTGCAACCACCACTTCCTGAGGTTGGTACAGGAATTACAGATATAATTACAAGAAACAGAGTTGTTAAAATGGTCTATTCTGTCTTAGCGAAGACATACGTAGTAATCTCTCTAAACAGTTGTTTTCCCATCAGTTGTGTGCTCCTCTCTGCAAGTTTCTTTCTGAGAAAAGGAGTTAACTGGGACTAAGTTTGTTGTGAGTCTTCTGACTGCAATAGGCAGAAAGGTCCTCTTCACAGACCCCTCTGATTTCCTACTGTATTTCTGAGGTTGCTCAATAAAAATACATGAGCTGACCTTTTTCCTAAGAGCTGCATGAGACTACTACCCGTATATGAGATCTTAGCTCCATATCATGGTTGCATTCACAGTGCATGAGACAGTTTCGGTACTCTACTCAACACCATCTCTTTGGAACACCTCCTGTTTGCTCATGATCACCTTAGAGGATGCCTCCAGTTGATTTTGTGAGTTTCTGCTCTGGGGTCCATCAGATTTCTTTTTACTGAGTTTCGTTAGCTATGTGTTAACACCACCCAGTTCATACTGTCTTACCCTGTTAGACAGCAGCCACGATTTTGCATTTAGTGAGCCTACTCCTTATCCCATGGTAAAGCTACTATAAGATACAATTTCGTGCACAACTTGGTGTTACAGATTTCTGCACATGGGTACAATTTAAAGAGATGTGCTCACCTCATCTTGTTTTCCTATTTGACAAATGGATCCTTTCCATTTATCTAGATTTAAATACATTTGTGCAAAAGTCCAACAAATGCAGACCTAATTCCTTAGATCTTCCTCAGTAAAATATACTGACGAACATTATCCTGTGGCACAAAAATCACAGTTACTTACAAGGATTTTAATTGTAACATTTCACTTTAAAAGTCTTCCATAATTTGCTATAAAACAGTGACTTCCCCACAATATTAAATCACATGAAGGTTAAATTTTATGTAGTTATGCTCTTCTGTCTGCAAAATTAAGATGGCTAACAATGGTGGGCTAGGCAGGTGCAAGGTACAGGGTAGCTTGGTCAGAGGCACAAAATGACTTCTGCTTGCTGTGAAGCTGAATAGACTCTTCAGCTTGGAAAAGAGTGGAGGGGGAGTATAACAGAGACTTATAAACACATAAATTATATGGACAAGCACCCTCCTGCTGCGCTGCATCTCATGCTTCTGCTGCAAGTATTTTCTGTGAGCAGTGGTGGAAGGAGGATGAGGATCTGAGTGGACATTCAGTTACTTTCAGTATAGTGTTTTCTCTCTCCTTACTTGCTTCGTCCTAGCTGAGTACTGCTCTTCCAGTTGTGGATAGGGGGGAATACTCCTGGATGTGGTTAGGTATTGTTGGTATCTCTGAGCCCCTGCCTGAGCAGTTTTGCCCTATCCCATACCTCTTGTCACAGCCAGGTTCTGCCATAGCAGCTGCCAGTTTGCCAATAAAATGAGGCATTTCTTTTTCTGTAGCCTCCTTCCTCACCTAGAAATTCTCCAGGCCTGCCTCTTCCCAAATGCACGTCTTTCATAAGAGCATCTGCTTGCACAAAATGAGATAAATCCCCATTTGTGTGGAACAAGAACAATAAATGGATGTCACATTTTGTGTAATACTTAAGGCTTTAATTGCAACCCGCCTCTTAAAAGTGAGGGGAGGTGGCTGTGACAACAGGCTGTTTATCTTACATTTGTCGGCAATTAGCCTGAGAAGGTGCTTGTCCTGACAATTTTCTGGTGAGGAGCCAGGGTGTAAGGGAAAGTCTTTTGTCGTGGTGCATTTTCTTACTGGTGTTAATCCTCTCCCTTTGATTGATTATTGCCCATATGGATTGTTACCAAAGCAGAATTATCTACAGTACTGATAACAAAAGGCAGAGGGGATCTGGCTTATTTCTTGCTTGATTTACAGACAAGAGTAAAGCTGAGAGGGAGGGAGGGAGGAGCACATGGATCCATTTCTTTGGAAGTGTTCAGCTTCAAGTGCAACTGCTCTTTCTCTGATTAATACACCCCAGAAGGGTGTATCCAGCATCTAGGTTTATCCTTGCTTAACCCACCTGAAGCCACAGGAGAAAGGGCCGCTGCAAAAAAGGATGACTTAATTTTTTATTAAATTCCTTGAGTGTCCAGTTGACTTGGCTGAACAGAGAGCTGACAGATTATAGAGGGCTTTCAAAAGCAAGGAAAGCTAGAGGGAGACAGGTGATGTTTTGAACATGAAGTATATTGAGTTCTTTCACACTACTAAATCATAAGGGCATGATGTTAGGTCTTCCTTCTCCCCTCTCTGTTTAGACTGAAAGGACCTTACTGATTGGCAATGCTCTGGGTGTTTCCACTTGTTCTAACAGTTGCTTGTTTGACATGGTTGAAAATATTTACAAGTCTTAGGACACCATGTCTTAAGTCCACTGGTGATGTATTCCAGGTGACATCAGTGTTAATTTGGCCTGAGTGAGGAGGGGAAAAAAATCAATGTGAAATTGTGTTGTTCTAAACCTCCAAACGAAGCAAGGTAAAGCTGCCAAAAGTTTGAAGGTCTTTCATTCTTTCCAAAAGCAACTCTATAAAGAAGCTCACTAGTTCCTGAGATTCAGGTTAACTATTTTCAAGAAAATGAAGAATAATCTTGATTAATGTTAATGAAAACATTTGGGATGACAAATGCACTAAAGAAGTGCAGAATCTTTATCTGTGGTTCCATATGATAACAGATTAATAGTAATTTGTTTGACATCGTTTACTTAAGGTGAGAGAAAATGTATGACAATTTTTCTGGAGTTTCTTGCCATATGTTCATCAGGTGTTTTCTAAAACAGTTAAAGGGTTCAGCTTTAGAAATTAACATTGTAAAATACGGGGAATCACACGTTTGACAATGCATGTACAGATCATAATAGTTCAGGCTCAGAGTTTGGTTTGTAAATTTATTCCATTGATATTTTATGTCCACATGCACCAGACTCTCAAATTACTGTTGTCAGTCTGAGAAATTTTAGCAATGCCTTCTGACAGAGCTGTGTCACAGGTGACTGAGAAGCTGAGACATACAAAAGGTGTTTAAGGGATACGGCTTGGTGCACTTTTGAAAGCTGTGTGGACAGATCAGATGATGCAAACTTCCTACATAACGTATGGTTTATGTATGGAAAAGGGTTTTCTTTGGTAGAATTTGAACCAGCTATAGCAAGAAATGTAGCAGAGGTGAGCAAACCTATTTTTCTGTTCAGGTAGCTGCACTTATGCCAGGAATCTGACAGGATGATAATGATGTAACCATCGGAAATTGTTGCTCACTTGAGTAAATCAGTAACTGAATTAAACGGGGTTGCAAATAATTTCCGAGTAAATTAGTGGGGTTTTTCAATGTAATTACAGGGTCTCGAAATTCTTATTTTCAGCTTGATTCTGTTTGCTCTTACTGTTGCAGGACTTTTGCTTTGTGAGAACTGAGATCTAGTATCTTTAGGCCATTTTTGTGTTCTCTTATCCCAGTAAAACTACCAGAAGAATTCTTTGAGTAAAAAGGTTTCTCTGGAATAAAAAAATAAATTAATTGAATGTGTACTATTCTGCATGAAATTGGTAACTGGGCACATGTATTTGAGATGCAGTTAGGGAACAAAAAGTTGCTTATGTAAGCGGATAAGTAGACATAATGGGATGGAATTAAGAAATGGAGGTTTTGGGATGTGTATCAAGAAAAAAGCTTCCTAATGGGTAGGATAGGCTGAAAATAATCATTCACAGGAGGCATTGCTCAAGACAATTTAACTCGATGGGACAAAAAGCCAAGAAATGACTGAAAGAATCCAGCTGAGCTTTTCTGCCTCCTTACATACATCATTGAATTGTGCAAAAAGGGAAATGACAAGCAAATATTTTTGGATGAAGACACTGAAACCAGTACTCATGCTCCCAGGGAGGCCATGATCTAGCTTAAAAAAAAAAAAAAATTGCATGGAGGTCTAAGGACTCTGGCATCCCACTTAGGTGTGAAATAGTGAGTTTCATGTCCTGACTCCTACACCAGGGACTGCATATTTTAACATCACCCTGCTGGATAGATTTTTCTCTAGGGATGGAGAGTCAAACAGCAGCCTCCTCCACCAATGTGGCGACTGCCAGGAGACTTCTTGTTGCATCCTTTCCTGGCCAGGAGTGCTGAGCTCCTGGCTGGTGCAGCAGCCTGGTTTCAGAGGTGAGGGTGGGGGAATGCTCTCAGCCCTGGACAGTCAAATTATTGGAGCAGGCTCCCAGCAGGGCCATCAGCTGGGTCTCCTAAAAATCTAAGCCCTTCTGCTCCAGATGGATGACTGACTGCTCTATGATTTAGACTTGTGCCATCCAGAAAGTGACCAAGGAATCATGCATATTTATTAGAAATGAAGTACATCTGTTCCTGGCTGCATTAGGTGCCCATGGTTTTATAGGAGACTGTACAGAGAAGACCATGAGAACTGTGGCCTGATCTGATGGCAGAGGGGACGTGCAGGGGTAACGTGAAGTTGCAGCTGAGTATCTGCATGGAAATGGGACTCTCAGTGCAGATAATGCCTCAGGCTAAGGCTGGAAGCACTCACTCAGTGGTGTTACTTGCTGCCAGGGCTAAATGACAGCCAGGCGTGAGAGGGGTTATTTTTTGGCTGGATAGATCCACCAGTTAGTTACTTTGTGCTGGGGAACGTTATCATTTCTCCTCAGAAGGAACACGAGAAATGAGAAAGGCCTGTCTTGGTGCAGAGGCTCTCCAGAGTTGTCCACACTGAACTGAAAAACAAAGTTTTGGGTTTCAGACAAAGTTTATCTTAAAGTTTGGTTGACTGTGTGAAATGACCCATGTAATGCCTGCTGCACTTTTTCTCAGACCAGAATGGAAGTGAAGCATCTGCTGTCTTATACATATTAGTGTGCAAGTATGTGTATTTCCTGACTGACACACCTGTATCAATGCAGGCATTTGATCTGCCTCAGTTGAGGAGTCTCCATGGATGTTAGACAGTTAATCCAGTGGGATTCAGCCATGCTACAGCTTCCTTCCTTCATGGATTTGAAGCAATTTACAAAAGCAAACAAACAAACAAAAAAACCCCCCTAACACAAACAAATCCCTTCCTCGTTTCTTCTCTAGTATCCTTGATTAGGCTTTTAACTGGGTCACGTTGCACTTCCCCGCAAAGCTTGCTGAAAATTTTTTTCCCTCATGTTTGAAACAAATGAGAGTTGTGTAGATGCAACCACACACAATGTGTTGGAAAGCTGCATGCCTGGCTCTTTTGAGCTGAATTACAATGGGCTTGTTAGAACAAAGAAGTAGAGACACAGCTAAAGCCTGAGCACTGGAGGCTTCTATAGCTGCGCCATGACCATTTTTTCTCTCAATCTGTGCACAGCATACTCAGGGCTCATGATAAACCACATGTGGAAATACAAGGGGTGAGCAGTATGCAGATGTCAAGGTCTGTTCTGCTGGGTACTTTATGTCTCAGTTACTAAAAAGGTGAGGATAGGCCTGGGAGCTCTTGTTAATTAGAAAACAACAAAAAAAAATCCCAAGCCAAAGCCTAACCTTTCCAGTGAGACATCTGAAGGTGTCTTCTGTGACTATAACTTTGTCCTTATTTCTCCCTCTCCATACATTCTTCAAGAAAAATAATTTGTTCTTATCAATTAGTAATAATTGCAAATGATTTAAAGATAGTGCTAGAAAGTGTTCTAACACAAAGTTTTAGAAGAAGTTTTAGCATTTTATTACAGTACATATTCAACACAAATTTCAGTGTCACTAATGAGATGCGGACACATTTATTTCCACCAGTTCACTTTTTTGGTGCATGTATGTATATCCAGTTTTGATTATTTTGGCTTTTAACTCAACTGGAGAAAAAATAGCAAAAATGTTTTCAAAACTTTTTTTCTTCCTTCCATCTGAGTTACTCAAAACCAAATTGCATTAATTTTTGCTGGCATAATAGATCACATTTTAGGAGCCACCCACCTTAGGTGCTTGTTGCATAAAGACATATGGGAGAAGTTGCTGTCTACCCTGAAAGAAGGAAACACAAGAAAGTTCCTTTCTCCATCCCAAAGTAATTTCAAAAGCAGATGTAGGGAAGGGGAGGACAGGAAAAGAACATGGCAATCCATATTCACATTTGTGTTTAATGAAGAAGAAAAGATATGCATGGAAACAAGCATCTACTGAGAAAATAGCTGTGCAGGCAGAAGAGACCACTTGCCCTTGGTCTTTTACATGTTCTGTCATCACCTCTCCATCAGAGGTTAGCAATGAAATGGTTCATCACATCTGGAACTGCCAATGGTAGGATTGTTCCTGAAATGGTGTTAGAAAAAACAGTCAGATTATGTTAAGTAGTGTAAATACAGAGAATCATAGAATAGTTTGAGTTGGAAGGGAACATCTCGGTAACCTGGCTATTTCTAATGGTTAAGCAAAGTCAGCTGACTTAGGCCAAAACAAATCAGGAGCACTCAGAGGAACAGTTGTATTGCCAGGCTGGATGTCAGCAAATTTTCCAAGGGGACAGCAGTGCTGAGTTTGTGGGGTATCTTGGGGTGAATATCTGGTTCCAGGGTAGGATCCAGAGTGTCTGCCTGAAGTCTAAGGGGAAGATTTTTCCCAAAGACCAGTGCCGAGTTCCAAGTAACCCCCATTAGATACTCGAGTTCATTTCCAGACCTTTTGTTTTCCTGAAGAAGTACCGAGAGTGTTGCATGAGAAGTAGTTTAATGACAGGCAGACACTGGAAGCAAAGTCACCTCAAAATCTGAATGTACCTCTTCAAACCACCAAAACTTCCTCCCCTCCCTCCCTCCCTCCCAATTTTTTTTTTTTTTTTTTTTTTTTTTGGAGTATAGACTTTGTTTAAGACATTCAGTCAGGAAATCTCCACATACTTCTCTTCACTGGTGACTGTGGCCTTCTTGATATCTCCTCTTTTAGGCATCTTTTTGCTACTTCTCCAATGTATTGAATCCCCTAATCACAAATGCTTCAGTGAGACTTCTTTCTATCCATAATACTGGGATAATATAAAGTCAGGGTGACGGAACAACCTGGACGACCGTCCCTGGATAGCTGTTTTTGACAGGAGACGTGGAAGGTTTAGTTAAACCCGTCACAGGGTAGAGCATGTCTGTTCGTGGATTTCATTAGAGACACAGAACATGAGCCAGGCTTTCTGAAATTTACAGTCTTTCTGACAAAGCTGGACTGAGCAGAGACCAAGAGACTGACAGATTTTAAAGGTCAGAAAGAACTTTTATGATCGTTCTAAGCTGGGTGAGCAACTGACAGTGAAAAAATTAATAATTTATTCAATAACATTAAATATTTTGTAAAATGCTAATCAAGAAACAAAGAGATAGGACTTATGAAAGTCATAATAAAAAAACCCTACTGACACAATGTTCCTCTCCCCCATAAGACAACCATATTTAATCAGAGGTGCGTGGTCTGCCATCTCTTTTTATGTATGAGAAGAGAATATGTTCAAACAGCTCATGCCTTTTGATTCAATAACCTGCTTCAGCCACTTTTTCTGGTCTGTAAATGGCAATCTGTAGTGTATTGTAACTGCCAACCCTGAGCATCCTGAAGAATGGTGACAGAGCATGAATGCATCCCAAACCATAAGACAGAGCAGCAGCTGACTACATAAATCTCACAACTCATTAAAAACAAAGACAAAAAATATCTGTCTTCAGTATGGTCACTGAGTTTCTAAAAGTTGTCTTTCTTGCCTCTCTAACCTCAGTAAAGATCACACAACATAACTGATATGTTATCTAAGTTGGGAGGACCAATCTCTGTCTTTTTTGGCTGAAAATACCGAGTGGGAGATTTCTGCAGCATCTGTAATGACTGAAAGAGTCCCATCTGCAGGGTTCTCAGAGTGGGCTGGAACAGGAAATCAGATAAGTTTTTGGGTTACAAAACTAATTCTCTCACTTTGGAGGGGGAAGAACAAACTGCAGGACTATCGTGCCAGCCCAAGAATAATAGTGTTCTTATACCTCTTCCAGAAGAGTCTCACAGTTTCCGAGTGCTTTAGTCACTTTCAGAAAGCTTGTAAAGTTTTGGAAGAAATAGAGGAAAAAAACTGGAAGTGCCAACTTGATGAAATTCTGTTTTGTCCATACTGGTAGGTGGGTACAACCACAAATAAATGGTCCATTTACAAATTGCTGCTTGTAGCTGCACTGTATATTTGGAGCTAGATTGGGGCATGCAAAGGGAGGGTTTTGAGAAGATCAGGGCATATTGTTCTGGGAAGGACATGAGGACATTTTGTCCCCCTGGTCCTCCTCTGAAGCATGATCCCTGTGCAGGTTCTTCATCAGAGGGGAGGAAAACTTTTGCTGTTATCTTCATAGGTGAAATATCATTGAATTTAGGAAGTGTGCTACTGGCACAACAGCTTTTCTCTCTGGCTCAGGAGTCTTCATCCACTGAGGTGCCATGAGATTGCCCACAGTAGAAGCAGTGATTCCTGCCCCTTCACGTCCCCACTGCCTGGCTCTTTGAAAAAATAATTGTTTTTGTTTGGTATTTTTCAAAAGCAAACTATAAACAAATACTGCCTTTTCACTTACTGATTTAAAACAAACAAACAAACAAAAACCTCACAGATATAGTCTTGGTATGTTTTTCCAGGGAGGGGAAATTGCACACAGAGATGTATTCCAAACTTGTGTCAGAAAAGCCACACTAGAGAGTTTCACTTATCAAGGCTTCATATAAGATATTCTAGTTGGGTTTTGTCCCAAGTACAGCTTTCAGTTTGGATGTAAGCAAATGCAAATGCAAAGCTCTTTTGAAATTTGTCAGTTTGGTATATTTTTTGCTGACACCATAGCAAAGTAGAAATATTGTATGAGTTTTATATAACCCTGCAGCTGACCCCAGGTACTCTAAGTATTTGTCTCAAGTGCACTTCCAAAGGTTTCTGACCTGAAGCCAGTCTTTGGCTCTGCTACTCCAAGCTTCAGGTTTGTAAGAAAAGTCAAATAGTGACAGATTTCATTCCGTAACTGCCTGAAGAATTACTATAGCCACTGCCAGACAAAAGAATCCTGTCTTTGAAGGATAAACATTAATTTACATTGTATGAATTAAGCATCTATTAGAGAAATAATTGGAATATTCCCTGTGAGCTACATCTGGAGCTTAGAAGTACATCTCCTGTTCCACTATATTTGCTATGCGTATAGAGAAGTTAAGATACTGGGTATCTGCTTTCAGTTACCAAATTAAAATACAATTTAGCAGTCCAAGTGAACAAACAATGATTTTAAAAAAAATCTCATTTTTAAAATGTAAAAATGTTTGTGGGAATCAGATTTCCATGGTTAGGATGTTTTCACTTAAGGAACCATCCTGTGTATTACCACTGAGAACAGGCATCATCCTCAGCTGAATTAAATGACCATATCTGCTCCACAGAAATCACTGTTTGTATAGACACGAAAAGGGAAAGACTACAATGCCAGCTGTTTGACAAAATGTGAATGGGATGGCTTATTTTTAAATCTGAGATGGAAACTATATTTAACACAGCGATAAACTTGCACAATGAAGCACTTCATGTTTCAGAAATCTGAACATAAGGGTAATTTACAGTTTAAAATATGTCTCTAGTTATAAAACAGTCTCCAACAAAGCAGTTTTAAATAAAAGGAGGTGGACTATTTAATACAGTAGAGCAAGTGCACCAAGGTTCACTTGGTGAGAGCTGAAGTTAAATGCCTCCTGAAAATGAAGCATGCCTTTTTGTCTAAGAAAGAAGTGGATTTTCCTTCACTCAAAATGTTTAAGCTCAGCCTGGATGACTAGGGCACATGCTCCGAGCCTAGTTCAGTGGGAAATGGCTTTGAGTCCTGACTGCTCTTCTGTGGCTTGTGTTATGTGGGAAGTCCAGAAAAAGCTAAAACAGAAAGACAGTGAAACAAGAAGGAGAGGGGTGATGGAAATCCCTTGACATCCCATGTGTAGTTTGTTCAGCAGAACTGAGACCCTGACGGGTTTTCCAGTCCCTCTGCCTCTCTCTTCCACTGTGCTGTCCTCTGCCTCTTCTCCTTGAACGTCATGGGGAACTGGGATCTCCCTCCTCTCATCCTTGCCTTCTCATCAGCCAAAGACATTTCCCTTTCAGGTACCCTCCTTCCTATTTAAAAGACCTTGCCTGTGGTCTTCCAACAATGCTCCCATCTAGCTTTAATATCTAGTTGTATTACTCCAATGGGTGCAGACATGACTCCTTATAACTGTTACAGATACTAGTGGCATACTAATGAGTTGTTTCACTGCAGGCTTAAGCTGGCATTTCCATACCGTGTGTATCCCGTATGGATATTTCTCTGCATATTACTTGGATAAATGGGCAGATTAAAAAAAACAACACTAATATTAGCATCATTGTCTCTTCTTCCTTCTCTACCCTCCTCACTATTCCCTCAAATGTGATGTTTTAAAAACCTTATGTGCTTCTAACCACTTTAAGGTCTTACTGCTTCATGAGGTAAAACACAGGATGGACTTACATAGCTGGGACTATATTAAGTAGCTCATACATGTCTCTCTACGCTTAGACAGCCAGCCCTTTGGAATAACACACAATCAGCACTGAAAATATTATTGAACTGTATTGCCTTGTATCCTGGATATTGCAGGGTATAATGAAAAACTGGAAAGAGGTCAAATAGTTGGACTGTAATTTCTGGTTAAATGTCATGATAAATAATAAGAAAAAGAATTTGCAAACATGAACGGGATTACTCAAATTCAGCTTACTGACAGCCATTTCAGTTATGCTGATTCTGTTGCAAAACATCAGATTTTAACCACCCTGCCATGATATGGAGAGAGGGTTGGAACCTTATCATGTCTCTACTCATATTTTCTGTGGTCCCCTGGAGTAATGTTCATGCTGTACACAGAGTGAGTAACACTTGTACAGACCAGCAACAGGACTTTGACCTATATGAAGGAACTTGACACGGTATTATCTCCTAACATTTCTTATAGTGTTTGTTACCACATTGACCCAAAAGCCTGGGCATTACAGTTCTTGAAAAATATGCGTGAGGTGGCAGATGCAGTATGAATTTCCATGCATTCCTGTACATTCTTGCTTGCAAATCTACACAAGTACTGCAGAGCTTGCTAAAAAGGAGCGCCATCATCAGACTGGTTCTGTCAATTTTATTTGAAAAGACAACGATGCTTTACAGACACCAGGGGACACATTTTCAAGCCCTTTGTGGGGTTTTAGCTACATGAGTCTCACCAACATCAGTGGGACTCAACTACCCAAATCCACATGCATTGCACTGAAAATGTACCCCTGAGGGTCCAATTCACAGCAGCAGAAACAACACAAGCCATTTTACCGCCAGGACTTTTTCTTCCATGATCCATGAAGAGAGCAAAATACTCTTTGTGGCTCATTAAACCTTTTCACAGTACACAAGTGAGCAGATGCAGCTGGGTAATGGCTAGTGCTCTGCAGCTCCTGCGTGAGAAGCCAGGGAAGCATGCTGTAGTGTACATTCATTATGCATTTAAATATTGTACTGAGATATTCCTCAAGAAAAAAAGGCACATTAATTATCTTCAAACCCTCTACTTGTAAAGTATTTGCACCTTTCTCTGGAGAAATGTGTTTAATGATCCTTTCAGCTTCATGTCCAACTGTTCCAGTGATGGGTAAATCCATCATTTTCTTCATTAGATTATTATTTGGTCGGCTGTGTAAAAGTCTCATTCTCAATTTCTACTGACACAGAAAAACCTCAATTAAGCATGAAGCTTCCTCATGAAACATGCATCTGCTCCTCTTTTTAGATATTTATTGCCTTGAACATATTTATTATACTGCAGGGAGTAGGAATCCTAAACTAGCATATGAGACTAACCAAGAGGTAGTGAAGGACTCCAAAATAAAAATGAAATTAAGACCATGGCTTACAGGTGCTGCTGGCATTTTCCCTGTTTGTTACAGCTGGTAAAAGAGCTTCAACTTTAAAACAAGGAGTTAACGTTCTAGCTTCATGTGAGACTTTTCATATGAAAGAGCATCTGTTTGTCTGCTGTTCTATGTCAGTTTTCATTGGGATAACTCCATATCAGGTAATGCTGTGGTGTAATAGCTGTGTTTAGTTTGTATAACAAAGCAGAGAACTGAGTTTAGAAGTTCATTTGCAAGCTACACAGCGTATTCCTCAGTATCTCTATCTATTGTACATTGACATTAGTGAAAAAAAATGTTATTTGGGCTGTTATCCCTAGATTTGGGGGTAGGGTGAATTATCAGAGTTTTCTAAACAGCTGGGTTTTATAAAACTGTTTTAAGCCATTCTTCTTCTTTGGGAACCTGCTGGTAAGATATATATTGGGACCTGGAGCTCGGGTTTGGAACAAGTCCATGAGGAAAAAAAGGCATTTCCATCTGTATCTGTTTGGTCCCAGTCCAGCTTTTAATGAATAGTGCTCCACATAATAAAACCCATTGCCAGAGCTGGCAGGCACAGTGGAGCGCCTAAAGACTGGATTGTCTCATTGTGCCTCTGCTTCCCGTGCTGACTCGGTGTGGGGAAGGTCCCTTTACCTTCTGTGTTACACTTGTCCCAAATCGATGGACGAGTGTCAGCAGAGCTGTGCGCCGGGACAGGCCACCAGCAACAGTTTAGCTGGGACCTGCTCAGCACCTTCTCTGCCCTCTGCAGAACCTCAATGGGGAGGCAGTTTCCTAACTAATAATGGAAAGTCGTGCACGTTGGAGGCTTCAATTAATGGTTTGACTATTCACCCTTTTTTTAATGTTTTCACTTGGATGTAATTTTTTTGTTTTGTTTTTTTGTGAAAGGTATACGTAGGCTGTTTTTCCACCTTGCTTGAGGAATGGGTGCAAGGGCATCTGAGTCTTCATTTGGCATTCAGTTTCAAGGGCAGCTCATGCCAGCTCAGGTTCCCTGAGACATAGGAAACAGGTAGGAAGAAGCAAATTCATTACCAGCTGCTATGCTGCCAGTTCTACCTGTGACAGAGCAATAACTTTGCTCTCTTGCCTGGGATATCTGAGCAATACAATATTTTGACGCAGGATGTCCTGTGCTCAGTGAGACAACATTTAAAGGCTTATTTTGTGAACTGTCTCCCCTGGGTTGGGCAGAGCCTGTGTCCAGGACATCAGACGAGCCACGTGGCAGCATAGTTGAAGCCAGCGACAGAGGCAAAGGGCTCTGAAACCACCCTGCTCTCATTGCTTTTCTGATTTTTTTCAGTGGCTGTGACACAATTAATACTGCATTTCCCAGCTTTTTGTTACTTTGTTTCGATTGCATGTCTCAGAAGGAAAACCGCTTCGTTTCACCAAAGAGATTAAAATCACAGGAGTGGAAGGGATCGACACTCTCTTTGAACTAGGGGCTTCGGCAGGATGATTTACTGCTGCTGCTGGAGTGGGAGCACTCGTGTGTGACTCTGGCTGCATCACATGTGCCATTCTCCTCGGCGCATAACGTGTGGTCTGGGGCAGGCAGCAGGGGTCCAAGCCTGCCTCCCACGTGCGGTGCACTCCAACAATGCCAAGAACAAGGCTGAGAGCATCAAACCAGAGAAGAGAGAGCAACCGCCACAGCTCGCTGCTGAGCTGGTCCTCAAAACGGATCCATTCTGCTCTGAAGACTGCCTGGGAAAACCTACCTACTGTGCAATAGCAAAAAGAAGCATTTACCCAAAGTGGAGGGAATCAGCTGCATCTCGGAAGTTTACGTCATGGCAAGAACAAGCTCAGTCTGCAGCTTGCTCTGCAGAAAAACTGGTGCCTCTTTGTGATGGTCCTTTGGGAGCACAATTCTGCTGTTTTGTGTACACCTGCTCTTCATAAGAAAACCAGAGTATAGAGTGACTGTAGGTGTGTTTTGATTACAGTTTTAATATATAGTTTACCCTCTAAAACAGAGATTTGTCTGCAGTCAAAATAACCTAGAATCTCAAGAAACCGCAATAAATAAAAAGGGAGGAAAAACATTGGTATTTCATTAGGAGGAGCTATTGTTTTTTTCATTGGAAAAAAATCAAACCCCTATTCATTTATGTTTATCTTGGCACTCATTTTGTTTGAGAGTCCTGTCGTAGGATTCAAGACTAATCTTTTCAATTGGTGTTGGAGTTTGTCTCAGTAACCTCGTCACTGTTTACTGAAAATGAGAGCCCCACTGTAACTGACACAAAGAATCGCCATTCTCTCTGAAAAAAATGTAAAATTTTTGCTTGAAAGTAAGCTACTCTGCATGCTAGTTTTTATACACACCAACTGCTTTTCCCTTAGGTGCTCATTCCCTGCTGTGTGCATGAAGACAGGGGTCTCCCCATGTGTGCCATATGGCATCACTGAGGACTGCCTGGGGCAATAAGGTGAAGCAACACTCCAGAGAGGGCAAAGTGAATTCCTGGACAGAAGTAGGAAGAGCATCTCAGAAGCTAGAGAAGAGCATCTTTCTCCTTTGATGAGAGTCAGGAGAGTACACTTCTCAGGCAGCTGCTAGCATTTGTCAGTTGAATTTTTCTTGTGTTCATAATTACCCTGGTTTTCTAAAGCTGTACCCAATACCTAAAGCTCAGCAAGCACCTTCAGAGTACCAGTGCTGGAATGCCCTCACACTGTCAATATTGCTCCCTGGATTCTTGCAGACAGATTAGTGTGATGTTTTGGTCCGTGCAAGTTCAGTTATGGCATTGACCCAGCTCAGCCACAGAACATTGTGGACAGTGATGAGTCTGTGAGGTTTCCTCTAGTAGTGCTGATATAATTCTGCTGTGATTTTGGTCCCAAAATGCATCTTCATTCAACTTGGTCAGCCAGCTCATTGTCAAAGTGTTTTGATATGCCTGCCTTCCGTATGCAATACTTACCTTTGCTGTGCAATATATACCTTTGACATGAGATATTGAAAATGTTTTGGCATTTTCTTAGCCAGATAGCATTTCTTCAGTTGCAGGTACTGAAATTTTGAGCTCTGTTATTGGTGTAGTTAGAGGGTATATGTCTATGTAAATATTCAACTTATACAGTTCATCAAAGGCTACAAAGCTGTTACACATTCTGATAGATTCTGTGACTCGACAATGATGTTTTGTCTTCCATTTGCTTTATTGCTCCTTGTTTTTCTTTCTTGCTAGCAAGCAAATGCCTAGTAGAGCTATATTTGTGTACAAATGCACACGTACAGCTTGTGTGTAAGGCACAGCTGTCTGGGAAACACTAATTGCTGCTGCCTGTGCTCCTGGTGATGTCCTTCAAGTACACGAGTACTAGATGGTTTAGCAGAAAATGAGAGGTGTGTCCCATGCTAAACATATATATTTTTATCATACTTTCTGCACAGCTTCCACAGCTCTTCCTTGCTATTTGGTTTTTGTGTCTTCTTAGACAGCAGCATGGTCTCTCTGCACAGTCTTTTCAAGCAGGATCATCTAGTGAGTCAGTTGCAACATTCATATACTGATCTTCTCTTTCCTGAGATTCAACCTCTGTTGATGAGAAACTATTAAATATGGCATTTCAAAGGGCTGAGAAATATTTTTTGAGTGTTTCTGACAGTCTACTTCGGTCTTCAGAGTCCTTTGTTGACAAAATCAGGTAGACCATGGAGCTACTTTTGCTCTATTAAAACCCATAGTATTGATTCTTTAATTTCTTCCCCACTCTGATCCAACCCTTACCAAACCTGTCGTCCCTCCTGCTGTCTAATCAGTGCCCAGTTCAGAAGCATGTCCCCTTTCATAACCATCAGCCTAGGGACTAGAGCTTGGTTTATTTGGTTTATGTTATGCTCTCATTATTATTGTTCTCTTAATTCATCTTGGGGTAGAATGACATGAGCTTCTGAAAACTCATGTTTATACAAGCCAACTTATTTGCGGCATTACGTACTATGCAATTACCATGTGTTGTGCAAAGAGAGCCAACACAATGCGACATTCAGTCTTTGTTTCTTCATCCAAACAGAGGATGAGGAGGGAGGGAAGGATGGATGGATGGATGGATGGATGGATGGATGAGGAAACAGTAGCTACCTCTTGAAAGTAAAACAATATAAATGCCTGAATATTAATTCTGCATCGATGTCATTTGTGAGTAATACAGAAGGTGAATCCTTGGCAGAACTTACTGCCTTTTGCAGTCTTGGGACAGAGACCAGGGAACATAAAGGTAAGGGTTTAGAAACTTGAAATTGATTGGAAGAAAAAGGGAGATAGAAGGTATGCAGGCTAGAAGTTAGGGTTCTCACCTGGAAGAGATCAGCCTCTGTCTCATTTTGCATTCACTAGTGAAAATATACACGCTGACCCAGAGCTCAAGCCTCCCTCATGTCCTGTGTCTTTTCACAGAGTTGTGCTACCTCCTGTTGTACTCCACACCCTTTATTTTTAAAAGCAATATAAATGGTGTCTTTACTTTATATGTTGTCACAACATGAATGGTAGATTTTCAGCTTTTTATGGAATAACACTCACCGGTTCAGATTCTCAAGAAAAGAGTAGTAATGTGTGTATTTCTTGCCCTGCTGACTATTTGTGCATGGTGCACACCTAAGGAATGCCTATAAAAATCCAGGTGCATGAGTTTTGGACTGTCTGTATCCTGCCAGCATAACTGTTTCATGTAGCACATGTGAAACAGAAATCTGGAGTTTGCATTGCTTAACTAATATACTTCAGGAGTAACAGTGACCATTGCTAATCTGCTTTTACGGGGACACTGAATGGTCTGGAACAAACAATCCTGAATTAGGAGTCCATTTTTTAAATGCATGAAGACCTTTACTACTGATTTTTCTTTCCGTCTGACAGTACCTCTGCCTTCCTCAATTCCTGACATATTACTCTCTTTTTACATTTTTTTTTCAGAACTTCCATATAAATCCATAGCACCTCTGAAGGGCATCATTCAGGGATGTGAATATACTGCCTGGGGCTGATCTGGCAAGTGTGCAAAGCCCACCCAAAGAACCACTTCATGTCTTGGGAGACATCTGTGTGTGTGTTGCCTAGAGACCACAGAACAAATGGTCCATGCAGCCCAGGTGGACTCATCATTGCAGATGTCCCAGCAACATTAATGATTTAGTATACATCTCCTGGTGGAAATAATTGTTTTGTTGACTCTTGACTGTGATAAGAGCACACTCATCACTGTTGGAAGATTGTAGCCCAGGACTATTGGAGTGTAACTTTATACAAGGAGAAGGATGGAAAGGTGCATGATGAGGCAATTTTCATTTTCCAACAGTCAAACATAGTACATTGTGAATTCTTTCCCTGGCAGAGATAAACTCGTTAAATAAGAAAAAAATCTAAAGAGTTTTCAGTTTAAGGTGATTTTCAGAAACCAGACACAGCTGAAGACTATGGCTATTAACATAGAAAAGTGGTGACATAAGAGCAAAATGATACAAGAAAGGATTGATCAGCCAGGGACTGTGAAAGGAGATGGCTGGATTTGTGTTGTCACTGTTTTCCCTTGGTATTCTAGCTACCATACTTGTATTGTGACTTTAAAGACATATGAAGCTCCCATTTACCATGTTTTATGGACAGATTTCTGCTTTTGATTTATCTGAGCCACAGTTTTAATCAGGTTAAATAAAAAGGGGAACAATTGCTCTTGCTACACTGGAATCCGCTTTGAATTGGCTGTAGGACTCTGCATTCCTTGCATTGTGTCATATGATGATTGCATCTGTGGCCTGAGATGGATTTGCTTAGAGCATACCCTTGTTCCCTAAAAAAAAGCTTTTAAATAGAAAAAGGCAGGGTTTATTTGAATTTAAAAAGAAAAAAAAAAAAAACAAAATCGATCTTTTTAAGCAGTGTAAGTTCTGAGGAGCTAGGGAAGACACTACAGAAGTAAAAAGCCTTGTAAACAAGACTGCCATCACCCTCTCAGCCTTCTGGCAAGCCTTGGCTCTGAGCCAGCTCTGTGACTTTCTGCGCAGCAGTAAGCACTGCAGCTTGCCTTTGGTCCCCAGGACACTCCCTCCATCCCATCGAGGCCCTGGCGGTCTATTCCCTCTCTTCCCTGCCATCTCCACGCTGTGCGTCACTTACTCGTTGTTGCTGCCTGGGCAAGTCTGTTTCCACCAACCGTGCTCAGAAGACCCCCTCGGGAAGGAGCCGTCTCCCCCCTTTCACACACGCGTGGGAGTAAACACAAACTGAGAACAAATGCGTAGTGCAGATGCCATCCATCACAGACGCCATCGCCGAAGAGGGACTTGCGAGCGTTGCGTAAACACTTTGTCATGTTTCTAAGGTTTTGGGCTGTCCTGTTGGGATTTGCCACATGTTTTCAAAGTTGTTTTTTCTCTCCTTCTTCATTGTCCTCCAACAACACATGTGAAAGATACTGAACCCAACACCCTACATGCAGAGAACTGTAGGCTATTACTGTTAGCTGGGGACTAGAACTTGGCATCTACCCAGCAGGTACCAGCAGCCCTCCTCACATCAGAGGTCATTGCATGCTGCCAAACATGCCACCATTC